>NW_016806642.1:8145761-8153835 GCF_001698545.2 Rhinopithecus bieti | reverse complement strand
CCAAAAAAAAAAAAAAAAAAAAAAAAAAAGAACTTTCTCAAGATCCCTTCTTTCATTTGTGTATATGTGTGGTATAATCAGAGAGGCTTACTATCGATATATAATTTGAAAACCTGCATCAGAATTGAATTATAAGGTCCCAGAATGAGGCTTATTAAATAGTATTAAAATGTTATCCTCATAGTTAACACTCATTGAGCATATAAACTGTAGTGGGGGATCAGAGATATGAAACCCTTTTAGTCAGAATATTTATGACCAGAAGGAGATGAGGCATGTGTCACTTTTCATCTGTTTGGGGTCAAGTTCACATATTCTAAATGCTAACTGAATGGTAAAAGTTCCTGCAGGAGCTCAGTGTTGGGGTGACCATGGAGGTTCATTCACTCTTTAAACAAGGATTTACTGAGTGACTCTAGACACTGGGACGAATGGTTCCTGTCCTCACAGAGCATGTTATCTACCACAGAAGAGAGGCACACAAGGAAATAAGCAAGTAAAAGATGATGGGCCAGGCACGGTGGCTCACACCTGTAATCCTAGCACTTTCTGAGGCCAAGGCAGGCAGATCACTTGAACTCAGGAATTCAAGGTCAGCCTGGGCAACATGGCAAAACACTGTCTAGAAAAAAATACAAAAATTAGCTGAGCATGGTAGCGAGTGCCTTAGTCCCAGCTACTCAAGAGGCTGCGATGGAAGGATTGCTCGCACCCAGAAAGCAGAGGTTCCACGAGCCAAGATCGCACCACTGCACTCCAGCCTGCGCAACATAGCAGACCCTGTCTCAAAAAAAAAAAAAAAAAAAAAACACACACACACACACACAAAAACCTGATGTGGAATGTACTACTACTTATCACTTTGTATCAAATAAAGTGACTTCAGGCCGGATGCAGTGTCCCACACCTCTAATCCCAGCACTTTGGGAGGTCGAGGCAGGCAGATCACTTGAGGTCAGGAGTTTGAGACCAGCCTGGCCAACACGATGAAACCCCATCTCTACTGAAAATACAAAAAAATTAGCCGGGTGTGGTGGCACACGCCTGTAAATCCCAGCTACCTGTGAGGCTGAGGCAGGAGAATTGCTTGAACCCAGGAGGCGGAGGCTGCAGTGAGCCAAGATGGTGCCACTGCACTCCAGCCTGGGCAACAGAGTGAGACTCCATCTCAAAAAAAAAAAAAAAAAGAGACTTCAAAGTATAAATAACGTTGAAGTCAAATCTTAAAAGATGCTTAGATAAATGGAGGACCATCCTAAGGAAAGGAAAGATTCGTGGTGTAGTAAGTTAGTAAGAACTGAGAAGAACAGTATGCCAGCAATCAGGAGAGCCGGGTAGCCTCCCTCTTTTCCTTCCCACTCACCTTCTGTGTTTTTCAATGTCCTCATCAATACAATGGGCACAATACTAATAATAAATGACCCTTTCCTCCCAATCTTGTATTCTTATACAGAAACAACAATAAAACAGTATTTGTGGAGATTCCATAAGGCAATCTGCATATATTATCATTAGTCAGTAAATGTTAAGAGTGTCTAATGTGTGTCTTGCCTTAAAACTGTAGTTCTAGAAATTATTGTCATGAGCACTTCCCCACGGGTACAGGTTGAGAGCTTCTTCATGCTAGATGACTAAGCACGTTTTCTAAAATGACCCACGCTGGGTTGAACCAGGATGAACCTCCTTAGCTCACAGCATAACAAGTTCCAGTCTAATCATATTCATTCATAAAATTGTGTTTGAGGAAAAGAGAAAGATGCCTAGTGTAAGAAGTATGGAATACCAAAGATTCTTTGTTTTCACCAGAATTCAAGATGGCTCCCAGCATCCTCAGCTCTCCTTTCTGGAAAGTCTACTCAGGTACCCGTTCTTACCGTGCCCCACCCCGCTTAGTGGTCTGGTGAAGGGAATTGGAGTAGTTGAGATGAAACTTCAGTTGCCTCTTTGTGGTAAGAATCATAAGAATTGAGATAGGCTAACATAAGACATTTTTCTGGCTAAGATATTTTTAAAAGGTTGGAATTCAGCCTCATTATTTAAGGCGTATTTGCTATGGGTACTGTAATTTCCTTCATTTTTCTCTGAACTAGTTGGAAAGCTAATGCTTGGAATGATATCACATTTGGGAGTAAGACTTGGTGTTTTAGGAAGATGAGGCCAAAATTGAGGAGCAAGAGTATAGCTGCCAAGAGTCAGTGTGGAATCGATGTCAACATGTGCACATAAAGGAGGTTTCAACCTCTGACACTCCTTTTATTGTGCAAAGTTGCCACAACACAAAATAGTAAATTATTAGAGAATCCAGAGAATCAAACTTTAAAAGGGTCTTAAAGAAAAGGAAAGAATGTCCTTTATCAGGTCCCCAGGGCATGGGGCAGGGATCAGGGAGGCCATTGACCGCTCTGTGGTTAGCACTAGGTTGCAAGGCTTCTGCTGCCTTCCCTAGCATTTCTCACAGGAATGCCTCAACGAGACTAGCACCAGTTAGTAAGCAATAACTGTCCAACACACATCCACGCTCAGAATGGAGGTGAGGTTTTACAGAGCTACAGCAAATCAAGGTCACCTCACTAAAAACCCAAGGGCCTTACTTTTGGCTGCAAACATAAGCTACATTTGGAAATTTCATGGCCACCTTTTACAAAGAAAACCTCTCTCAAGATTGCAAAGCGAAGGGAGAAACACAGGGCGTTGAAGGGAGGTAGCATAGCACAGCAGTTGTCTTTATCTGTTTTGACTGCCAGAACAGAACACCATGGACTGGGTGGCCTATAAACCACAGAAATTTATCACTCACAGTTCTGGAGACCGGAAGTCCAAGATCAAGGCTCTGGCAGCTTCTGTGTCTGGTGAGGGCCCACTTCTTGCTGTGTCCTCACACGGCAGAAGGGGCGGGGGTGCTCTCTAGGGTCTCTTTCATAAAGGCACTAATCGTATTCATGAGGGCCCTACCCTGTGACCTGATCACCTCCCAAAGGCACTGCTACCTGTTACCATCACATTGGGGGTGAGGATTTCAAGATATGGATCCCAGAGGGCCACAAACATTCAGCCTATGGCAGTGGTTAAGCACAAAATTTCAGGGGGTCAGATAGGCTGCTGTCTGAATCTCTGTCCACTACTTGGCACATTGCTTTTCTCTCTGAACCAAACGTTTCTCATCTCTAAGTTGGAGATCATCATCTCTAACTCAAAAGAATTGTATTATGTTAGGAGCAAAGGAAATCATGTATTTGTAGTCATTTTCACAGTGCCTGGAAGTACAGTATGCACACAGGTCATACAATTAAATAATCCTTTTTCACCCAGGCTTTGAAAATATCATGCTGTCCCTATTGCCTTCGCCCAGCAATATTCTGCCCATCCCCCCAGATCAGCTCAAGCACTACTTTCAAAGTGAAACCTCCTCTCCACCCAGCTTGCCATCATCTCACACTGCTTAAGCTCCTGCTGCCTTTTGTGTCTGCACATTGACTCCACCAACCTCATCTGGCCTTGTTAGTTAATATACATGTTTCCTAGAGGAGAATCTCCAAAGGGAAGGATCTCTAACTTAGACATTTCACTATCTGTGTTGTGCGTCACACAGTGGGTTTTATGCTCAAATATTGTTTGAATGAATAAAAGTAATCAAAATGCATATAAATGCACACAGGAGACATTTATCCTCTCTCTGACCCTGATGAATTTTCATTTCTTCAGAAGAGCCAAGGGTGATAAATGTGTGATAGTTCATGCAGTACTTCCTTGTAAGAAATGTCCAGGATGTGGAAGAACCATGGCGTTGCATCCAAAGAAAACCTATGCAAAATTCTCTAAGTAAAGCTTTGCTATTAAGAGCTATGGGCTTTCTTTAGGTTGTTCTAACCACTTCCCTATTTACAGTATAAAGGTAGAGGCGTGTGGTTTCTTAAAATGAATCCCCTCTCTGATATTGGCTTTCTTTGTGGCTTTGTTAAATCACTTAACCTTGTGGCCTCAGTTTGGCCATCTGTACCATGGGGATAATACTTTGCCACCTGTTTTTCTGTGTGGTTAGAATTAGGTAAAGAGGTTATTTGGGAATATCCTATCGGTAGGGGGAAGATATTACATTTCAGTACAGGCATTTGTACATCGTTATACATTAGTATAATCACTGTGCACTTTAAGCTGAAAGATTGGGCTTTCAAAGACTTTCTTTTACCATGACTTAACATTGTAACCATAGTAAAGTATTTACTCTTGACTATTTGTCTTATTCATGATAATTGAAAAAAGAAATCTTTCTTCGTCCTTTTGCCTTTTCAAGAATTGTAAGTTTGCCTGGTTGATGATCTGAAGGGGCTAACTTCTTAGAGAATTATTTGGAGTAATCATCAGTTACATCTTAAAGTTTCTTGAAAGTTTAGATCTTCTTAAAACTTACCTTTTTGCTTAAAATCTTTGCTATTTTGAAGATTAAGAAGATAATGAATGGTAGTTTATTTAAATACTCTGCACTAAGTAAAGCAATTCTGTGCCTTAGAGATTTAGGAACAGGGAGCAGCCTACACGATCCACATTGGGCGGCACAATTGAAAGTAATTGAAAGAGTTATGGTCTGGGAATCTTTTGGTATAATGTGTTCCCAGTCTCAGCAAAGATTGTTTTTGGCTGAAAGTAACAGTATATCTGAGTGAACAATGGCTTAAGAAAATAAGGAGTCACATTTTTCTCATAGAAAAACAAGTATGTGGCTAGGTATGGTGACTCACACTTGAAATCCCAGCACTTCGGGAGGCTGAGGCAGGAAGCACTTGAGGCCAGGGGTTTGAGACCAACCTGGGCAACACAGCAAGACCCTATCGCTACAAAAATTTTTTTTAAATTAGGAGAGCACAGTGATAAGTCCTGTGGGCCTAGATACTCAGGAGGCTGAGGTGCGAGGATTGCTTGAGCCCAGGAATTTGAGGCTGCAGTGAGCTATGACGGCACTCCAGCCTGGGCAGCAGAGAAAGACCCTGTCTCAAAAAAACAAAAACAAAAACAAAAAAAGCAAGTAGATGATTCAAGGCTGTTAGGGTGGCACTTGCAGTGCCATCAGGGATTGAGATTTCTTCTCCTAGCCATGTTTCAGTGGGTTGTTTTTTTATGAGGTCACAGCATGGGCGCTGCACTCTTGCCTTATGTCTGCATGCCAAGCAGAAAGAAGAGAAAAGGTGAAGGCAAAAAGGACCTGTCAGCTTATCCTGCCACTTTTTCATAGGATCTTCTACAGCACAATAAGACTATGTCCGATGATCACCTGTAGCTGCAAGGGAGGCTGGAAACTCTAAATTCTTAGCTGAGCGTATGGCTGCTCTGTATCAAATTAAGGTTTTATCAGTGGGTAAATAGGGGATAAATATGCTGGTTGACAGTTAGCAACATATTCCCCATTATTTTTACAGATGAGAAATCTGAGGTACCCAGAACCAAGACCAGAAATCAAGTCTCCAGTTCAGTGCCTTTTTTGCCATATCAGTAGTTTCTACCTTTTTCTCCCCCACTGGGAGAAATTAACTGCATTTATTTAAACAATTACTTTGTTTTCACATTTTTTTATGAGTCAAAGTCATAACATATCCATTTAGATCTTTTGATAATCATAACATAACCTGTGCCATCACACTGAGTTTTTTTTTAATAGCAGCCATAAACAAATCATTTAGCCTTTTTTATTAGTCCATAAGTCCTTGCTACTGGTAAATTCAGGGTTTCTCTTAGGTGCACGCCACTTCAGAGACACTTTTTGAGGTCAATTTGGCTTTTTTCAATATTGTATTAGCTTGCAGATACCCATTACTATCTGGGGACCCATTCATTTTTTTCCACAGATGTTTATCAAATTCTTACAGTGTACAAGGTGCTCTAGTAGTAGAGTGAATAAGAGAAGCATGGATTCTGTCCTTAGAGTGCTTGCCTCCTGGAGGACGAGAGGACAAGGAAACCAGCAGTTGCATTACTGTGCTAGAAGCACAGGGTGCAATAGAAAATGAGGGGAAGGACATCCTTGTGGACAACTACAGGGGCATCTGGCACTACACAAGTCCAGACAAGCAGAAGACCTAACCCCTATTGTCAAACAGTTTGCCTTCACATTACAGGCGTGCAAAACAGATCAACAGCAAATAAATCATGCTCTTAGATAGCTAAGTACCGAAGAATTCAGGGATACAAAAGGCAAACATGACGTTAAACCCCCACCTCTTTATGAGTCAAAAAAAAAATACACAATGAGAGTTTAGAAGTAAAATTGCCTTTATTCCGAAAATACGCCTAAGATACACTAAAGCAATCACCATATAAACCAAAGATTTATTGTGCAGCTTTCAAAGAATCATTCCAGTTTCTGTTTGGAGAGGTAGTCAGAAGTTTATATGCACTATAAACCTCTCTGAGTCCATGATCCTCCTGACCCAAACAGGGATCTTGCTCTCAGTGATGAAACATCTGAGGGTCTGAAGTTAACAATATCTCCCAGTTTGGCCAAGAAAAATATACCGCAGAGAATTATGAGAATTAAGATTACCTTTCAGGAAGTTGGGGTCACCAAGGAAGGTTAGAGGAGTGTGGATTCATAATATGCAGAGACAACAATAGAGGAGCAGGGAAGGAGAGGTAAAATAACAGGGTGACAGTCATCAGTAGATGGCAGGGCCTATTGGGGCAAGGACCACATCTTTATCATTTATCTCTGAATCCCTCCGCCTTGTGCCCGCCATAAAGAAAGCACTCAATAAATAATTGTCAAATAAATGAATGAATGCATGGATTTGATTGAAGAAACAGAGAAAGTTTGAGAATAATAGGAAGTTCTTTCCTTCTCCACTGTGTAGTAATACAGTATTCAAATGCATGTACTCAGCAGCACATAGAAAGAGGCATAGCATGTTTAAGTGCTCAGTATATATTTGATTTGTTTGTTTGTTTGTTTTGAGACAGGGTCTCTCTCTGACACCCAAGCTAGAGTGCAATGACTTGATCACGGCTCACTGCAGCCTCGACCTCCTAGGCTCCAGGGATCCTTCTGCCTCAGCATTCCAAGTAGCTGGGACTACAGGCGCATGCCACTATGCCTAGCTAATTTTTAATTTTTTTTTTGTAGAGACAGGGTCTCACTATGTTACCTAGGCGGGTTTCGAACTCCTGGGCTCAAGCAATCCTCCTGCCTTAGCCTTCCAAAGTGCTGGGCTTACAACAGCAAATAAGTCATGCCCTTAGATAACTAAGTACTGAGGATTCAAGACATACAAAATGCGAGCACAAGGTTAAACCCCACTTCTTTGTGAATCAAACACACACACACACACATGCGAAGGCAGTTTAGAAGTGAAATTGCCTTGATTCTGGCAGACGTGTGCCGCCATGCCCAGCCTAATGCAAGTTTAGTTTTAATTAAGATCTACCTGGATAGACCTTAAGAGAAATGAGCTCAAAATTGTTTGGTCCTCCATTTGTAGAATTTTTGCTGTGGCATTATAAGTTTTTCTCTCCAAACTAAGGTCCCTCCAGAAGGAACGTCCCCTGACGTTTCACCACTACTGTAATTGTGGCACCCCCTCCCCTGGCCTAGGCCCCCAAGTGCTAGGTTTGTTCATCTTTCTCCTGTCATATCCACAAACTTCTTTGCCTCTTAGGAACGCTTTTCACTTAGTTGTAGAACATGCTGGTGATCCACTGAATCTAATTTGTCTCTCCTGGTTTAGTGCAATTGAATCATCTCGGGAAAATGAGAAGCAATTAGGTACCTGTTGCTAACAAGGCGCTGAAATAATCTGCCAACAGACGCACGGTGTTTATTTATTATTGGAGTATGTCACTTGAGAAAACATTACGTTGCCTTTCTCCAAGAAGAATTGCCAGAATGATTTTCAAACGCAGGCCTCGTAGACCTAACAAGTACCACCTTTGAGGAGCATGGAACAGAGAAGCAAGAGAGCCTGTGAGCCTCGTTCAGGGTTAGTTCAAGTGCCAGTGCCTAGCCTAATGGGCAGTGTTGTGGATGGGATTTGAAGTCGCAGGACACTAAAGAAGAAAAGCAGCTTTTCTTTTTTTCTTTTTTCTTTTTTTT
>NW_016806642.1:8102694-8145379 GCF_001698545.2 Rhinopithecus bieti | reverse complement strand
TTTTTTTTTTTTTTTTTTTTTTTGCAAAGGTCCTTTAAGTCCCAGTTCAGGAAATTATTAAATTCATTAGCCAGATACTTAGAAGCAGCTATTACTGCCCAGCCAAAGGAAAAAAGAGTGCCAACAAATGTTTTAAAACTACAACTAAACAAAAGTCAGGAAGCGTGTAATTAAAACTGTACCTTTATTGTATTGTAAAGAGTTTCACTGTGACATGGAAAATATTTAAAGGAGAAGGCTGTTTAGCTAATTTGTCTGCAAGTGAACTGCCTAGTGGAGAACTATCCTAAATTAACTGTAAGGCCACCCACTGAGCCACCCTCATAAAGGGCCATGGCTGCTCAGCTTGGGTTTGTGTAACGTTCAATAATTACTAGATAAATGCACAACTAAAAGCTCTATTACACTAATAATTTGTACTGTGATAGATGTGTGGGACACCCTGCTGGGTTAATTTGTCATCCCTGCAGCAAACTTCTAAAGAGAGCTCTTCCGTAGTGGAATCATGTTAATATGTTGTCCCTGGGAGGACAGGTTAGAGCAGTGAGACCACTTGGCTCCTTAATCTCTTAAAGAGGCAAAGGGCCTCCAGGGTGAGTGCTGAAGAGAATAGGGTGATTAGCCCAGGGGACCTGGATTTAAACTCATCTTCACAAAGGAAGCTGCTTTCCCTTGGAATTCCTTTGCCCCTTTCTCTCTGTCCCTCTCAATCACACGCAGGCCTGTGTGCCTCACGGGTGCATGCGTGCGCAAAGGCACACAGAGGCACAGACCCACATATCCATACATAGTGAAGGCAGTGGTTCTGAGCAAGGTTTCTTAGAAACCCCCTCATTTTAAGACTTCCTGGTATCGTGGGCTTCGACTGTACCTCGCATAATCAGATAAGCCCCGTTCTTTCTGGTTTAGCTTAATCCAAAGTTGATTCCCTGTTTAGACTCATCATTTATTTTCTTTTTTCAGCATAGAATAAAAAATTCAAGATTGAACTTGTATCTCCTCTTTATGTGGAATGGTTTCTTCTGCCTCTCTCTCTCTCTTCTCACACACACACACACGCACACACATACCCAATTACTGTTTTAAATCTGAAGCTCACATTGAAGCTTCAGTGCAGGGTTTTCAACCTCCCCTATTGACAGAATCATAAATCATGTTAAGGTTAAGTGAAGTACTATAGCATGGGACTGTAACTTTAACAGTGTTTATGGAGTATCAGCTTATCATCCATGGAGGAAAGGAGGGGTGAGTGCTGATACTCGAAATGGGAATGTATGGCCCTATTAATGTGCTTGCAGTATCACTAAGAGTCACCCATTCCAGGCTGCATCCTTTGTGTTATTGAAACTAGCATATTTGATCACCCGCACGTATGGAATGTCTTTTAAACTTCATGTTTTGGCAGTAAATTTACATTTGCCATTTCTTCATATCAAATGGTAGCTGCTTTTTCCCCCTGAAAAAACTCCTTTTTCTGATGCACAAAACACATCTGAGGATCATCAGAATTGCCAGCTATTACAATAATAAGGGGTCTATGAGCAAAAAAAAAAAAAAAAAAAAAAAATTTAAAAAAAAAAAAATCATTTGACCTCTGAAAAATAAATGGGAGCAGCAGAGGGCAATGAAAAGAGCGTGGGCTTTGGAGTCAGCCAGAATAGAATTCAGATCCTGGACGGCCATTTGGGGTCTGTGTCAGCTTCTCCAAGTCACTTATTCTCTGCTGGTCTTTGTTTTCCCACCTCTCCCAAATTGGAAAGGCTTTCTGGGAGGGGAAGTGAGATGACACATGGAAAGAGCTTGGTATACATTAGGCATCCAATACATACATGTTCATTATCTCTCAGATTCCCCCATCCCCATATTGCTCTTTGTTTTTGTATGTGGTTCTCTTGCGATGATTCTTTCGTTCCTCACTCCCCATCCCAGTTCTCTCTACCTGCTCCTGTTGGTCCAGAAAGAAGAATGTGTTCCCCCTCTCGGGGAGAAGCCACGTTTGCCTAGAGGAGATGTGGTCTCGGGGACGTGAGCAAGCCCAGTTACCCCATCCCATTGCTCTTGTACACTTGGAGCCACGGGAGAACCTTTCCAGTGGAGCGAGCAGCCCCTCTCGCATAAGGGGTAGCCCCTTAGCCATGATCTAGGCTTTGCTCTGATCTGCCTTCATTCAGGCATGGCTCTTCCTAAAGGGATATGCACCTTTGTTGTTTTCAAGAATCCGTTGTTTGTAAGAGTCAATTTGGCAAATAATTATTGGGCACTTACTATCTGCCAAGCACTGTGCTGGGCCCTAATGAACGAGCTAGACCAGCCAGTCCTGCTCTTCCAATCTAGCAGAGCAGACAGATCTTAGACAAATGATTACACCTGTGATGAGATGAATATGCAGGGAATTAAAGAAGATGGAGGAATACTATAGCAAGCTGTTTGAAATATTTGTGGAGATTTGGATGCACTTATGTCAGGATGTAAGGGTCCTCTTTGTTGGTATGAAATATGAATTTTTAAAACTTTGGTGTCCCTGAGGGATATGTCTAGATCTTTCTGAATCTCCAAATTCCTGAGTAGCATAATAAGAGTTGTTGAATTGTCACATACCAGGTAATGAACGGTAGATATGTTAACACATATTCGTTCTAGTGAAAGATTCTTACAAATGAAAGAATCCCAACCAAATTGCTTTGCCATTCCTCTACTCCCCCAAAAGCAAATAATGGATTAGTGTATGTAACTGAAAAGTCCAGGGGTATATGGCTTCGGGTAGAGATGGAGTCAGGTGTTCAGATGCTACCTTCAGAAAGCTCTTGCTCTCGCTCTCTTGCTCTCGCTCTCTTGCTCTCACTCTCTCTCTCTCTTTCTCTCCCTCTCTCTCCCCTTTTTCCCCCTCTCTCCCCTCCCCTACCCCGCCCCCCCCAGGTCTGCTGTTCTGTGTATGAGCTCTATTCTTAGACTAAATATCCTCAGACTGTGGCCCAGATAGTGTGAGCAGCTCCAGGCTTAATTTCCACCAATTTAATAATCCCAAGAGAAAAAAGAGCAGTTTTTCAACAATAGATCTAGGGAAGGGCCTACTCCTAGATGCTTATGATTCTGATTATCCAGGTTTGGGTCATTTGCTCACTTTTAAAACAACCCTTATGTTTAAAAGACAACGGAGTGCCTCATTGGTGTGACCCGGCTTCCCTGTCCACCCGTGGAGTCAGCAGGTTAAGTCAAGTCCACCCTAACCACATAGGCTGAGGCTGAGGGACAGAGAGTTCCCCAAAGAAACATTAGAGCTCTGTTTCCAGAAGAAGGGGTGAAGAACTGCTGGGCAGGCAAAAATAATAGCTACCCACTGCAGGAGATAACAGCAAAGCTGGCCTGAGCACTGGCCAATGGGCTCAGCTTACTCACTAGCTGTGGCTTGTTCCTGCAGTTAGCATTTGCAGAGCACAAGAAAAACCCAGGCCTATTTGTTCATGCAGTAGACCCCCAGGGTAACTTGAAAACAGTTCGGCTCTTGATTCTCAGTTATTTGGTGTTGCCTCATTGCACTGTATAATCCAGACTACTTTTCATGTATCTCAATTTATTCTAAAAACAATCCTAAGAATATTAAATAACCCAGAGTCTAGCCTACTGTTTGGCACATAGTAGATTCTCAACACATTTATTGAATGAGGTACCTGTGTACATTAATTCTAATCCTCAGAAAAGCCTTTTAAATTGCTGCTATTCTTTCTTTTTTTTTTCCAAGACACAGTCTTGCTCTGTTGCCCAGGCTGGAGTGCAGTGGCACGATCTTGGCTCACTGCAACCTCTGCCTTCCAGGTTCAAGTGATTCTCCTACCTCAGCCTCTTGAGTATCTGGGACTACAGGTACACGCCACCACGCCCAGCTAATTTTTTGTATTTTTAGTAGAGATGAGGTTTCACCACGTTGACCAGGCTGGTCTCAAACTCCTGACCTTGTGATCTGCTCACCTCAGCCTCCCAAAGTGCTGGGATTACAGGCGTGAGCCACCATGCCTGACCAATTGCTGCTACTATTTAACGATAAGAAACTTAAAGATAAGAAAATGTAGGTTTGGAAATGTTGAATAACTTTACCCAGGTTAACACAGGGAGTGAATGATTTTAAAGCCAGAAGAGTCAAGGTCATTTTGTAGTAGAGGAAACTAAGGAATATAGGAGGCTGGCATCTTGCTAGTCAATACCCAAGCTGGAATGAAAACTTGGTCCCCTGACTTTAATCACTAGACTGATTATTCTGTTGCTTATTCCATTCCTTCTGTGAAATCTACCCACAGTAGGATTAATCCTCAAATCCTATGGGATGAATTCAGGAAGATACTTCGAGTTCAGGAGGATGCCTTGAAAGTAGTGTTTGGCTGGTAGCAGTGGCTCACACCTGTAATCCCAACATGTTGAGAGACCACGGCAGGTGGATCGTTTCAGTTCAGGAGTTTGCAACCTGCCTGGGCGACAATGAAACCCCATCTCTACTAAAAATATAAAAGTTAGCCGGGCATGGTGGCACATGCTTGTAGTCTCAGCCACTTGGGAGGCTGAGGTGGGAGGATTGCTTGAGCCCGGAAAGCAGAGGTTGCAGTGAACCTAGATTGCATCACTGCCCTCCAACCTGGGTGAGAGCAAAACCCTGTCTCAGAGAGAGAAGGAGAGAAAGAGAGAGAGAGAGAGAGAAAAGTAGTCTATGCTTTAGTAATCATGTTGCACAGAAATAGAGGCTTCCATTTCAGTATAAATCTGACAATTTGGTGGAGAGAAATGCTGCAAAATACCCCATGGCTTTATGTTCGTTATGAGATTTGCTTTTTTTGTCTGCTTATTTCCTGTGTGTGTGTGTTTTGTTTTTTTGTTGTTGTTTTATTTTGTTTTTAATGCAGGGAAAGACTTGCAACAGCCTAGATCCAGCACTTGGTCATTATCCAAGAAGCATCTGCCTGGATCTTGTTTTTTGAAGTCCTCTTTCACAGGACTGCAGTTTGTAATTCCATTTCACTTCCAACGGGTCATTGGATGATTCCCTCCCTTTTTATGTTAATCTCTGGAATCATTCAATCTATGGTGGTTAGTTTTCTTCTCAAGTAATTGTTTTGATTTGTTTTTCATTCTTCATTTAGTCTCACAGTAGTATCGCTTACATGTTACGTAAAAGTTCAAGTTCCCTTCATGGAACTGGATTCTTGTCAACTTTGCCTATTAAACCATCACTCTAAATATTTCCAATAATCACAGCTGTTGCGTGGCGTTTGAACACATTTCACATCAGCCATCATGGAAGCTTAGGCAATTAGTGTGAGAATATGGTCAATTTCGATTCAAAGAGGCCCTCTCAGGACAAAGGCTGGGGCTCTATTTCACAGAGCTTAAAGTAGCACACTCAGGGTTTTTTAAACTCTAAATATTACAGTCTCCCCAAAGGCAAAGTATCTTAAAGACTGAGTCTAGATATACCGTATAACTTAATATCTCATAAACATTTTTAAAATAATTTCTTTTAAAAGGCTTCCTTATTTCAGATTTTAGATTTTAATTTTATTTTATGGATCAGTTGTACTATTTGTAAATGTAATCTCAGAGACTGAATTCTATACATCCACTAGGGCTTAAACTAGATGAGCTTCAGAGAGTATTCAGTTCAAACTGCTTATTGTGAGAAGAGAGACCGAGGGAAAGAGAAGCCACCCACATTTATAATATGCCAGGTAGCAGCAGAAACTAAGTTAAAACCCAAGTCCCTTTATCTAATCTGAACATTTTCCAAAAAAAGGTCCTAGATCTTCTGAAAAGCATTTGTTTTTGTTACTGTTTTTTGTTTGTTTTTTGTTTTTGTTTTGTTTTAGATACAGGGTGTTGCTCTGTCACCCAGGCTAGAGTGCAGTGGTATGATCATGGCTCGCTGCAGCCTCAAACTCCTGGGCTTAAGCAATCCTTCCGCCTCAGCCTCCAAGTAGCTGGGATTACAAGCACCTGCCACCACACCTGGCTACATTTTTGAATTTTGTGTAGAGATGAGATCTCACTGTATTGCACAGGGTGGTCTCAAACTCCTGGGCTCCAGTGATTCTCCTGCCTCAGCCTTCTGAGTAGCTGGGGTTACAGGTGTGAGCCATCACACCCAGCCAAAAAGTGTTTCTAGTAGTCAATATGTATTAGATTTCTGATAAGCAAACTCCCAATAACTAAAATGGTGGGACTTTCAAGGGAAATGATAGAGATTTCCACTATTTCCATGTTTTGGGAGGCCATGCTTAGAATGTGGTGTGCTGAGAAATGTGCCTGGGGCCAGGCACAGTGGCTCATGCCTGTAATCCTAGCACTTGGGGAGGCCAAAGCGGGTATATTGCCTGAGCTCAGGAGTTCAAGACGCTGGGCAACATGGTGAAACCCCGTCTCTACTAAAAAAATACAAAAATTAGCTGGGCGTGGTGGTGGGCACCTGTAGTCCCAGCTACTCGGGAGGCTGAGGCAGGAGAATTACTTGAACCCGGAAGGCAGAGGTTGCAGTGACCTGAGATTGCGCCACTGCACTCCATCCTAGGTCACAGAGTGAAACTCTGTCTCCAAAAATAATAATAATAATAATAATGCCTGGTTGGCAGGGGCCTACATGGTGAAGAGGGAGGTCAGTGTGGACACTCAAAGATTGTAGGTCTAAGTAAAAAATAGCATCTGGACGGCGATGGCCCCATAGTTCTAAGCTTCTGGGTTAAGTCTCACAGTCTGAAATTTTCAGTAAAGGCAGGGATTCACAGTATATTTGGTCAGCAAAGACTCTTTATCGGTCTAGGTCTTTAAAGAGCTTTTATCTTTACTTAGATATCTATGGTATCTATGATTATTAGGTCAAGATTGTTGCTACTGGTATTGTTGCTTTTACTTTTCATTTTGTTGTTTGTGGAATTATTTTCAAGGCCCTCATGTCATATTCATACTGATAGTATATACTATTTTATCAAAATTTATGTACTTTTTTGTCCAAGAGACAAGCAAGCAACAAGTACCTCTTGTTCCACCACTCCTTTCTTTCATGTATTCTACAATCAGAACAGGTCCTAGCACACAGGAGCAAATTTCAGTTTATTCATTGCCTATCCCATTCTTGTCTGTGATAGTACTATCATACTAATAAAAGAAGCTAATGATCACTTAATTGTGTGTTGAGAAACTGTGCCATGTGCCTTATATACATTGTCTCATTTAATCTTCACAACAGCTCTATGAAGTATTATTAGCCCCATTATACAGATGCCAAATCTGAGTTATAGAGAAGCTCAGCAACTGAAGTATAGCTCGTAAGTGATAGAGCTTAGAATTTAAACTCATGTCTATCTGACTCCAAAGACCAAGGCATGTTAAGTAATGGTGAAGACAGACAATCAAAAGGCTACCATGGAGAGCTAATGAGAGATCAGAAGCGACCAGATTGCTTTGGAAAGCTTCAGAAAGCTGAGGTGGAAGTAGTAGTGATTGTCGGGTGTCTGACTCACAGAGCACGGCAGGTGCTTGGAGAGTGAACAGAAATTTTGTGGATCTGGAAAACTATGCCTGGACCCACAGCTCCAATAGCCCTTTGCCTGTATTTGAAAATAAAGTTTTATTGGAACACAGCCACACTCACTTGTTTATGTAATGTCTATGACTGCTTCTGCACTGTAGCAGCAGAGTTGAGCAGTTACAACAGAGACCATATAGCCTGCAAAGTCTAAACTATTTAGTATCTGGTCTTTACAGAAAATATTTGCCAACTCCTGGCCTAGCCAGGGCCTTGAGCAACAAAGGTCTTGAAGTAGCTAAAATTGATCTACATAAAAATTTTAAAAGACTTTGGCCTTTCATTTTCTTGTGTGGGCCTTTCTTTTCTTTCTGTTTTCCAAAAGACATTAGAATTTGATCTCTTAGAAGATCCCCTCAATTCAAATGGAATAGACTCTATCAACCATCTTGGAAACTAACCGTGGCATAAAGTTACTTTGTCTGGTAGTAGTAATACAAAACACTGGTGTTTTGCAAGCTATCAAGTAATGTCATATATTTCTCTCAATTGACATATCCGGGTCCTTTCACGTACATGTTCATGATGTTAAAAGATATGTACCAAATGTTTTCAAAAACCTTGGCTCACCTTGAGTCAAAAGCTTTGTTATTTAGAAAAGGCATCACCTCTTAAAGGTTTGAAAACCATTGTCAATCCTTCTTTCCTTGTGTCTCTGTTAAAATAAATCCCATGACTCCAAACTTCTCAGCTTTCATAAATGGCAGGCCTGATTCATGCATGATTTATAAATTAGGGCTATGGACCATTAAGATAGATTTCTCAGCTTTAGGTAGGGTATAATGGTGTTGTGTAGTGTGGTTTTCAATTTCTGAAGAAGCAAGATACATAGTAGTTGACAATCCAAGCCATTTTTAAGTTCTATTTGCCCTTATGGAAAGCTTCTTTTGTTTTTTAAGTGGGATATTTTTCTTCGATTTTCTTTTCCTTTTGAGGCTTTGCCTTATTACAAATTTTTACTTCTAATTATGAGTAGTCAAGGGTTCTTAATGCCACCCTTACTCTATGGAAATAGTGACTTTCATCTAAAGAACATCTTACTTCTGAAGACAGAGAAGAAGGTTTTTCTTATAATGGCGCTAACAGAGAAAAAGTGTTTGGAATCTCACCTGTTGCCACTGCCTTTGTATTGATTAACACTAAGACTGTGAAGTTTTGCAGATGCCAGGGCTCAGGAGCGATTCTTCGCTCTTGTGAGGGAAGAAGCCTGTATATAACACTGCCTTAAGACCACACTGCACCTGAAGGAGGATTAGATTTTATTGTTTGTGTTGCTCTCTTGACAGCTTTTCTTTGGAGCCTCCCATAGAAGAGAGACTGGGATTTAAAGGCTGATGCCAGAAAGCAAAAGCTAACGTGAAAAGAATCCAAGTCTCTGTCCAGTGTGTGAGAATCTGCAACGGTTCATGGACAAGGAATGAAGCAATTAAGGCAATGTCAGGGTTGTAATACAGAAGAACATATTTCAACCCATAAAATTTTGGTTTGAGGAAAAATGTGTGAGGGTTATTAGAGTTCTTGGAGGTTGAGCTTGAGAAAAACTACTGGAAATACTAAGAGATTACTTTCTTCTATCTCTTTTTCTTCCCTGAGACTTATAAAAGCAGAAAAATGCAAGATTCCAAGCTTGTCTGGACACAGCTCCCTGATACCATCTTATTTCATATGGCCCACACTTCGATGTTCTAACTAGTTCTGACTCCTCTTAAGAGCACTGTGTGTACAAGACCTCGTCCTCATAGTGGACTCTCACACCAAGAATCACTGGTGGTATTATAGAAGTCTCATAACATATCCAATAATACAATAATGATCTTGACCTCCTTTCTCAGTCTTCATAAAATCTGCTTTTAACAGAAGAAGCGTTTTTTTTTTTTTTTTTTTTTTGAGACAGAGTCTCGCTCTGTCGCCCAGCGCCCTGAGGTGCCCCACTGCTGGCATTCTCAGCACTTCATTGCAAGCCCTCCGCCTCCCGGCGTCACGCCATTCTCCTGCCTCAGCCCCTCCCGAGTTAGCTGGGACTTACAGGCGCCCGCCACCTCGCCCGGCTAGTTTTTTGTATTTTTTAGTGGAGAAGGGGGTTTCACTGTGTTAGCCAGGATGGTCTCAATCTCCTGACCTCGTGATCTGCCCATCTCAGCCTCCCAAAGTGCTGGGATTACAGGCTTGAGCCACCACGCCCGGCCAGAAGAAGCATTTTTGAGTTAAATATGTGTATGTATTTTTTCAGTTGTTTGAATTTTTAACTTTTTCTCCTTCAAACTAAAACCAAGAGAGGATTTTCAAGAACCGGTGGGCTGCTGGACTGGTAGGGAGGGGAGTGAACAAGTAAACCAACCTGACTGACCTGCTTTCTTTTTTTAAAGTATGCAGTGATATGATCATTTGGTAAGAAACAGCTGAGTATTACACCGTTGGGAAATTCTGGCTCTCTGTTTCTTTCATTGTGGCTACTTTGTTCAGGATGTGTAGGCAGTGCCACTGCAGCCAGAGAAACCTGATCAAATTTCCTTCCTTCCCATCTTATTTGTATTCTTTGTGAAAAGCCCAAGCAGTTGTTTTAAACAAGTCTGGCCACTCTTTAATTAACAAGTTTGAACTAGGTCAGGCGTGGTGGCTCAAGCCTGTAATCCCAGCACTTTGGGAGGCTGAGACGGGCGGATCACGAGGTCAGGAGATCGAGACCATCCTGGCTAACATATGAAACCCCATCTCTACTAAAAGATACAAAAAACTAGCCGGGTGAGGTGGCGGGCGCCTGTAGTCCCAGCTACACGGGAGGCTGAGGCAGGAGAATGGTGTAAACCTGGGAGACGGAGCTTGCAGTGAGCTGAGATCCGGTCACTGCACTCCAGGCTGGGAAACAGAGCGAGACTCCATCTCAAAAAACAAAAAAAAAAAAGTTTGAACTAGTAGTGAGATCCATCAGGAGTGAAGTGTTTCTGACACTTTCTGCTGCTCCTGGCCTAGGGTACTAAGAGTATGAGATGCCAGAAGCAGCCAATTTTGTCGTGTCTTTTAATACACAAAATTGTATTAACATCAACATGGATACAGATGGATGCACTGCAATAAATTGTAACCACTTGAGAAAAGCCTTTATTGACTCTCAAGTAAATAATGCACATTTTAAAGGATCTAAATATGCATTTACATAATGTGCTATAATTTTTTATCGTGTCAACTACTCACACACACACATCCGTAAGACATGTTTTCTTCATCAAAATCTGGACTCATACCATTCTTTGTGCATTCCATTAGCATCATGCCAAATTCATAATAGTAGTTTTTTTTCTATAAAACCTGATCTGGCCATCTCAAAATATGTTTGATGAATTTTACTCTTAAATTGATTTAACCCCAATGGCTCTTTCTAAAATGATTTGGACAAATAAAACTTAGGTACAGTAAAATATCCAAGAAGAAGAGAGAAAGCAAGAAATAGAGAGGAGAGAAGAAAAACAAAGTTAGACAGGCATTGATGAAATCTTAATTCTGAGTTTCAGTGGGTTTCATTGTCTGGTAGACGAGGAATATAGCAGGTTATCCGGAGAAGCAGCATCTATTTAATAATAATTACTAGAGCTTTGTGATGTCAGTAACGTAACTATTTTCTGTTTGAAGAAATGAAGGCTGAGGATCTGGAATGATTTCTTCCAGTTGCACAGTGAACTGACGACTGAACCAGGAAGTCCAAAGCATGAGAAAGTAAGGGTTGCAAAGGATGACACTTTAAAATGCAGACTCAGCAATTGCCTAATTTGAAACTACAGACTAAATGATTTCCTGGTATTAATTAAGAATTGATTCTTATAAATCAGTCATTGTAGAATTAATTCCATATAGTACCATATGTTCTTGTGTTTGTATTAAACTCTATTCCACAAGGAAGTAGTGAATAAATTGTTTTTAGTAAAATAAAGAAATGAAGGTCTAAATTTAAGTTGCTAATGATTGTCTTTTAGGTATTTAACGACAACAACAAAATGAGGGAAAGGATGTTTATTAACAGTTAATGGGGAGATGACAGGGTGCTTTTGAGTTATTTCTTCTGTCTCATTTCTTTAAAGATCAGTTCTGCTTGATCTTTGCTCAAGTGAATTTCTTTTTTGGGCAGCGTTCTCTGTTGGCCACCATGATTTCGTAATCTAACAATTTCCCATCACTTTCCATTGAGCACCTGAGGCAGCAACGCTTTATCTTCAACGTCAGTCTACCAGGGGCTCTTGGCAGCAGATCGACACCTTTGTGTTTGACACCCTGCAAAAGTTGAGTGTTTTGTTTAGTTAGGCTCAGTATATCCTCAGCCTAGTTTGGGAAATACCACATTCTGTCCTTAACTAGTGACTGTTTCATCAGATGCAAGGTACCGAGTGAAAGTTTCTTGCCACCAGCGAGGAGGACTGTACCATGTTGGATGAAAAAATTCCTTTGATTTTTTAAAGCCAGTAGCATAATTTGCAGAGTAAGAGATGACTAGAGCCATTTAACTTTTTAGCTTGTGGGTTTTAACTCAGCAACAACAATAGATTCCAAGATTTATCGTTCATTGTAGGAAGTCCTAAGTTTTGCTCTTTTTTTTTTTTTTTTTTTTTTTTTTTTTTTTTTTTTTTTTTTTTTTTTGAGACAGAGTCTTGCTCTGTCACCCAGGCTAGAGCGCAGTGGTGCGATCTTGGCTCACTGCAAGATCCACCTCCCAGGTTCACGCCATTCTCCTGCCTCAGGCTCCTGAGTAGCTGGGACTACAGGCACCTGCCACCGCGCCCGGCTAATTTTTTGTATTTTTAATAGAGACGAGGTTTCACCGTGTTAACCAGGATGGTCTCAATCTCCTGACCTCATGATCCACCTGCCTTGGCCTCCCAAAGTGCTGGGATTACATGCATGAGCCACCATACCTGGCCAGTTTTACCCATTTTTCTAAAAGCTCCCTGGTTCTTGGCCAGGTGGAAAAACCGAGTTTTGGTTTTGGCAAATTTTATTCTGTTTAATGGTATGACTATCTTATTAACCTCTGTTTAAACTTTCAGTCATTCACTGCACATTCAACAAATATTTACTGAGTGCCAGACTCAGATCTGGGGATATTGCAGTGGGTGGAAAAGCTATTTACAAAGATGGAGAAGACTGGGAGAAGCATAAGCTTGAGAGGAGAAGGTAATGAAAATTCTGATTCAAATAGGCTATGTTTGAGACATCCTCAGTTGTATGACCGAGGGCAGAATTTCATCTGTTTCAGCTCAGATTTGTTTCTTGAGGCCATAGTAGGAGCCTATGAATATTTATTGGGCAGATTAAAGATTGCATGAATTAAAGGGTTTCATCAGACCACCTGCAAGACATGGATTGGAAAGTTGCTTCCACTCCAATCGCCCATTTCCAGTCTTTGAAAACTACAGATGTCACTCTGAACCCCATAGTATGAGCCATTTCAGTCATGAGTCAGAAAGTGCCCCAATCATAAGGAAATCCCAGTAGGGAACAAAGAACCCATGTCCGGCAACTAATACAGATGCATTCTTTTTTACAGCCCTTACCCATGCAAGTGGTAGAAGTGGTGGCCTGTGTTACTGGGTTTCTCTTCAGTATTATGAGTCATTCTTGGTATTAGAAAGGTTTTATTTTCCAAAATGTAGACATTCCTGTGATTTTTAGTTTAAAGATTTAAACTGAGGAAAGTAAAGTAAAGATAAATACTCTCATCTCCTCTAATTTGGGAGAGGTTTCTCTGGCTCTCATTGAGAAGTAAGAGCTGCTATCTTGGCTTGACTTAATTTGAATATCTTCAACCTTCCCATGCACTACTGTTATCCTCCAGCCAGTTTTATCAATCATCCTTCTAATTCAAGGGCAAAAGTTCTCTTAGAGAAGTTATTAGGCATCTCACATAAGTTTTTTTTAATCTAATGTAATCTTCTTGTTCTCATGAAATTTACCAGGGTTCAAATGTAAGGGAGTAGTAGTTGTCTGAATCTTTTACCAGTTTTTGTGGGCACAGGGCCAACATTTTAGCAGGGGCCACTGCCTGCTTACCCTGGGGGTTCCCCTGCTCTAACATGTATGCATTTCTGAGTTTGGCTTTGAAATGTCATCTGAAGGCGACATAAACCATCCGTGTAAAGTGAGGCACCCAAATTGCATGGGTTCATTAAGTGATCATTTACTACATACTTCAAAAAATTTTCATCCTGAATTAGTCCCTAGAAATTTCCTTGAAAGGGGTATAAGAGCTTTAACAATGAATTATTGTCTATGGATAGCTCAGCGTGAAAGGGGATCCATATGTGCAAACTAGAATTTGTCATATGTAATGTCAGTTAAGTCAGGTCTAATCTACCAAATACATTTTTTATTGCTTGCTTCATTAAAAAAGCTCTTAAGGTAATGAATAATCTTCAGCCTAACCAAGGATTATTAATGCCTTTATAACTCATGTCCACTGAAAATAGAAAGACAGCTTGAAACTCTACCCTAATCTAACCTCCATGTTTGTCTTAGAGCCATAAGGAAGAAAATCTGTCAGACCTATCCAGTGTTAAATTCAGTCACGTGACCAATATTGTGAATCAGGCCAGGAAGAGAAATAAAGGAGGAAGTTGAATCGGGTTCAGCTATGACAAAGCAGGTCTTTCTTTTCATAACCCTGATGTTTTCTTTTCCTGCAGCAAGTCCGCATGCAACACCATCGACTCTTCATTTCCCGACATCACCCATTATCCAGCAGCCTGGGCCTTACTTCTCACACCCAGCCATCCGCTATCACCCTCAGGAGACGCTGAAAGAATTTGTCCAACTTGTCTGCCCTGATGCTGGTCAGCAGGCTGGACAGGTGGGGTTCCTCAATGTAAGGAAACCTCTTTTTTTTTCCATTTCTTTAGAAATGTTAGCCGAATATAAAAATAACAAGGGGAGACCTTATGATCATGTGACATTGTGCTCTAATGTTGTGCTGACTGACTGCAGACAAATGTCATATTTATTCTAGATTGTGGGAAAGTTAATTTGGTCTAAGAGTGATTAGTCAGGGTTTAAAAACAGTGTTTGTGTTAAGTTTGCAACTGTCAAGTTTATGGATATAAATCAGCTCAAGGGTGAACTATATAACCTTCTAAGTTCTGTGGGCTGATCGTTCCACCTCGTGCATTCTAACCCCAGGGCTCATACAGTTAACAAAATAGAAAGACCAAATAGTTTTAAATAATGATTTGGGGCGGTAGAGAGAGGTAGGGAGATGAAGGGGACAGATGTTTCAGATCAACTAAGTTGATATTTTTGAAAAATACAGTCTTCTAACACTTTAGATCAAGTTGACCAGTACTTGAACTCAAGATGCTAAAAGTACAGTTTATTATGGTTTGTTATTTCTGCAAGTCATTATCTTTCCCACTTATCTTGGTATAAAGCTAAACAGTGTTCAATAGCTTCATGTGAATGTTTTTATTTTTCTTCAAGTAAACCAAATAATCACAATTTGAAATGGCATTCCAAATATAAAAGTGATTTTTAAAAATCAGAAATTTTATTTCAAATATAGGATTAGATGTTTACAGTGGATAGCTGTATCCCAAGGCCAATAATAATAGTGACCGGCATAAAGCCAAATTTGATTTTCCTTTTCTACTAATAATTGTGCATGAAGTCACAGATTAGCCATAATTATTACTGGCTAATTTAGGATAGTATGTCACACCATCCTGTCACTGATTTTTTCACTTGCAGAAATACCTGATTCTGCATATCTGAGCCAGAACAGGCAGCTTTGACTAATGTCTGGTGATGTGTTAGCAGATACATTTCTGTCTAGACAACAAATCAATATGGTGCCTCTTTTCTTTTTGCTTGTATATTCATTTGCTTGGCTTATTCTAAAGCATTCACTTATGGACTCTCAGCACACTCAGAAATAACGCAAAGGCAAGGTTGCTGGCAAGAAAGCACAGCGTTCTGATCATCAGACAAGGTAGTCTTTGAGGAGCAATACTAAATATATAAGTAAATGTTGATGGGGGAGTGAGACTGCCTCTGTAGAATTATTAAGCTTAAATGTAAAAGCCTGGGACAGCAGAATCTCCTTCAACCGAATTTTGATTGGGGACTAAATGTGAACTGTTGTTGTTGGTTGAATAGAGGCCTCTTGGGAAACAGTGAAAAAACTGAACTGATCACCAGCATCAGGCATCTGATTTCTAAATTTTTAACCATTTTTTTAATAGTCCTGACACCCAATATAACTGTCAAATGCCCAGTTTAGCATTTTGATCAAAACTTTATAGGACTTAAGGCAGGTCTCTTCATGAAACTGTTTTGAAAAAATTGAAAATAAAATGAGTTTTATTGCTCTCTTTAGAGGGGAATTTTTTTGTTAAAGAGCTGTTATTTGGTTGTTTTAGCATCAGGCAGCAAAATAAATATGACTCTTACGGCATATGCTTATATAATTTAAATCAAAATTAGAAGTGATATTTTTCCCTAGCAGACTTCTGACAGCTGAATTCTAAAGTTTGTGTGCCTGATGTTATACAATATGTGAACAAAATTTTCTATGTTCACTTAACACGTTTATTAAATGTTATATAATATCAACTTTAAAGAGTGAAAATAAAATGTTTTTTTTCTCAAGTGCATATTTAGGAAACTTTGCTGTATCTATGTAAAGAAACATAGTGGAATAATAGCACAGTCCATAAAACACTTAGATATTAAATATTTAATAATCATGAGGAAGATAATGAAGGTAGTAGTTAATAACAGAAAAATATAAAACATTCCAAGCAAAAGTTGGTTACTCAGGTGACAAATGCGGAGTGATGACTGGCAGGTGGTTTTATGAAATCAGATGCAAAGAAGGACAATGCAGTTAAAGAAATAAGTTTAGGATGCATGGAGCGCGTGCGGCTAAGAGTACTTTTGTGAAATGCCTGAAGAACAGAACCCAACAATGGACATTTCTATATGGACTTATGGAAGAATTCAAGCAGCTAGATACTTAGTAATTTACATTAAAGGTGCCTGATGAATATTTTGTTTTCAGAAGCAGCTAATGGTTGCTGTCTCTTTCTTCTTTTTCTTGTATGTGTGTTTTCTGCCCCCACCCTCACAGCCCAATGGGAGCAGCCAAGGCAAGGTGCACAACCCATTCCTTCCCACCCCAATGTTGCCACCGCCACCACCACCACCAATGGCCAGGCCTGTGCCTCTGCCGGTGCCAGACACGAAGCCTCCGACCACGTCAACAGAAGGAGGTGCAGCCTCCCCCACGTCACCAAGTAAGTATGGCTGTGACAAGGCGCCGGTCACTTATAAAGCTGTATGCACTGGAATCCACACTTAGGCTTTGTCCCTCACTGTATAGGCTCTAGAAAGAGGCACAGATCCCCAG
Source organism: Rhinopithecus bieti (assembly GCF_001698545.2). Lineage (NCBI taxonomy): Eukaryota > Metazoa > Chordata > Mammalia > Primates > Cercopithecidae > Rhinopithecus > Rhinopithecus bieti. Next base: position 8,128,436 of record NW_016806642.1, on the reverse strand, counting down.
TGGTGTTGTAGCATGAGTTTGCCAGAGTAAGAATCAAAGTGAACACGACTCTTAGGTACTCTACCAGATGAGGAAAACACTGGGTGTTGGGTGGATGAGATGGTATAGCTACATACCTAGGACTGAAATCAAGTTACGAGCTATTACATTTTGTATATTATTTGAGGGACTTCAAATGCTATTCCCATCATCAAGCAGCAGCGACTTGCATGGATTCTGCTTAGAGAAAGTTCCTCATTCTTACGGACAGCCCTGCCTTCCAGGAACTTGCAGTCTAAGAGAAATGCACTTGAAAGTTATATACCTCATACATCAATAGGAGAAAATGTCTAGATCAAAGCATCAACTCAAAGGTGTGTACACTGACCATTCACTAAGAGTAAGAGCCTGGCAGAAGATCAGTGCTAGTAGCCCTGGCAGTTGCATGGTGAGGTTTGGCAGAGGTTGGGGTGGGGGATGGGGGATGGAGATAGAGGGGAGAGTAGGATGGAGGGAGGAGAGAACTCTTGGCTCTTCTCTGAACAGTCTGAGAACATTTAATCAAAGAATATAAGATTTCACAACCCTTTTAGGTGATGGGAATGATTACTTGAACTAGAGAGAGAATAATTTTCCAGATATTCCCGGATGTTTTAGAGGTGGCAAGGGGATGTAGTTTGAATGCACAAATGTGGCTTTTATTAATGCCTGGAATAACGACAAAAAGAGTGATGACTGGAGTTCCTAGGGCATGGATGCCCTAGTCTTGATAGATGGTGTGATGAGCACCTTCCCTAAAGCTGTAAAGAGGCAGCAAAGTATAAGAGAAGGATAGGAACTGTGACAGTGTGACCCTAAGGGAAGCCTTCAAGGGGGTTGTCAAAAGAGGTGAGACTGAGGCAAGGAATCTATAGAGGAAAGGATGTAAGAGCAGTGTGGGAAATGAGTGTTAAGGCCAAGAACTTGAACCACAGTGATAGGTGTAGAATGGAACAGGACATGGTGGGGAGTGTTTTGTAGACATAAGCATTGGGATTGGGCCGTCCTCTGGGTGAATACAGTGAATGAAGATTCTGGGCCTCTCAGCTTCCTTACCTTCAGTATTGGAATAATAATGATATTGAATACAGGAAGGAAGAGAGAAAGAGGAAAACTGAGCCCCTGTTTATGCCATGTTCATAGAATTTGATTCTGGAGGCATGGAACCCAAATGGCTAGAGGCCCTCATGGACACATCAGAGAGTGAGCTTTGGATTATCCAGTATTTATGCATTTTGATAACATATGCAGAAATGAGCAGCACTGTGCGTGGATTCTGTATCAATAGCCAAAAGATTGAAGGTCCAGGGGCAATCTAGGGGAGACCTACTTCTCTTGGTGAGATGTGATACAACACTTGTCAACAAAGGAGAAAACCCTGAGCGTCCAATGACAGAGAAGCAAGCTGGGCTTGGCCCATGGATCTTAGAAGCTCAGCTTAGAAAGAAAGCCTCTGCTTCTCAGAGGATTGAGGCTTCTTCAAAGATGTCACATAAATACACAGTACGTGCCCTGCTTGTTGTGTATTTATGTAACATCTTTGAACAAGTCAGAGAAATAACTGCCCCAGACTCTACTTACATCTGTTCCATGAGGATGTTGGCTTACAGATTATGCCTATTGTGCCCTGTCCATGCTTCCGCATACCATTTTCTGCTCGTCTTCTCCCTGTCTGTGCAGGACCTTGCCAGTCTTTTAAAAGCTCCGTAGTAATATGCCATCAATTCCGTAGAAACAGATCCTCACCTCCACTCTCAATGGCTCATGTGTCATAATGAGTTTTTCAGTAATGGGAATGAGGCTCTGCTGAGGCATGGCAGAAGAGTGGAAATAGCAATGTGTGGCTGTTCAAGTCTGAAGGATGGGGGCTCAAATGCCCACCTTTCAAATTACTAACTGGGTTTCTCTTTGAATCAATTTCCTCTTCTGTAAAATGTAGATGATAATATCTACCTGGCGGTAGATATTTGTGTGAGATCAGTTCTGATCATTGAAGTATTTTATTATCTGCCTAAACTCTTACGTAGTGGAAGGCTCCAGACTTGGGTAATGGTAAAATACATCTGTAGGACTTGGAGAAGCTACTCAACCCCTAAATTGAGTGGATGCCTTTGGGTCCATAGTTCTGGACTCCACTCCATGGATTGAACCAAGCACTATGTATAAGATAATACCTATCATTCTCTTGTGCCCAGCCTCAAGCATCTTGTCAGCACTAAGGGGAGAAGGGCAGAGGGAGTCTTGGCAGATCCAACTCATGGTTGCATGTTAGAGCAGCACTTAAGATTTTGGGTAGGGTGGGGGTGAGCGAATATCAGAAGAAAGAGTCCCAGAGCTTGATACAGATTTGATACTTTTTGAATCATGGGATTCTAGAAATATAGACAAAACAAAATGTTCTACTGATGACACAGAAAGGTTTTTATCATCATTCATTTTAGCCCTTGTTCAGCTAAAGGCTTTTCTAGGGTATGATGAATTCATAGTAATATGTAGTTTCACAGCATACTGTTGCTTACCATTTTCTGCTTTCTTAACAAGATGGTGTTAGGGTGGGAGAGCTGTAATTTATAGCGTAGGAGAAGCCTTTCAAATTAAAATCTTGAAGCTCACTCATCCTTATTTGGAGGGGATTTAAGGGCCCTCAATTTAAAAGTCCTCTCCCATGCCCTGATTTCTAAACCAATTGATAAATAAAATACTTTTTAAAAATCAGAAGACAAAATATCACCTTTATTGTGAGAGAATTCAGTTTAGAACTGTGGCCAGGGCACTTCCTAACACTGAACCCCCAATTACACCATCATAGCTACCTGGTCACTGGCAGGGCTAGACCACAGCTGCCCTTCTTACATGTGATCCGTCCTAGCCTATAAAGCTGATGGCATGAAGGTGCGGGTGGCAGTGTGCTTCCCACCAGCACCTGTCCCCAAAGAGGAAGAGACTGGGTGGGGTGGTGGGGACTAGTCATGTCCAGTTTTTCCTTTGAAGCTCTACAACCAAGAGAGTAATAGGTGAGAGGGTGGAGAGAAGCCAAGAGTAGATGGAAGGGAATAAGTATCAGGAGTGAAGTAGCCTCCCCCTCCTTTAACATTCATCTTTGACGACTGCCTTTTTTCATTCGTTTATCAGCCTGCACCTATCAGGCACCTATGATGCAGCACGGCTGTATTAGCGCATGGGATTCAGAGATGATGGATCCCTACTCTCAAGAAATGGGCATCTGTTGAGGGACAGGTAAACAGGCAGTTTATACAGGATGACACTGGCATAAAGTTGTGTATAGGTGCCACAAGAAGACATGGGAGGGAGTTTGGTCCAGTGTGGGCCTCCAGGTAAACATATTTTAGAGGAGGTGACTTCTAAGCTCTTTAGTAGGGATAACATCCTGGTGTCTTAAGAGAATATAGAACTTTTCTTCTGAAACCAGCTTGGTGGCCTAATGGATTACCACTAGATAAAAATGTCGGGCAAAACTATAGTTTCAGAAATCAGGTACTTTCTTAGAAATTAAAAACACAGGTTGAGCAGATTCTGTTTATCTTGTCAGTTTATCAGAGCTCAACTTTAGTAAGAAGGAACATCACAACAGGGTATTCAGTACATGTACTCAGCATCCCAACAGTTTCATGTCTGAAATGGAGGCTGTTCTCAAAAATGTAAACTGTATGACGTAAGACAGCCTTTTCTATTTAGGAGTTTGAGATGACTTGCCATACAATACACTTCTAAAAATAAATATAGAGACTGGGCTTGGTGGCTTATGCCTGCAGACCCAACACTTTGGGAAGCCTAGGAGGGGCAGATTGCTGGAGCTCAGGCATTCGAGACCAGCCTGGACAACATGGTGAAACCCCATCTCTACAAAAAATACAAAAATTAGTTGGGCGTGGTGGCGTGCACCTGTAGTTTCAGCTACTTGGGAGGCTGAGGCAGGAAAATTGCTTGAGCCCGGGAGGTCGAGGCTGCAGTGAACCAAGATCATGCCACTGCACTCAAGCCTGGGTGACAGAGTGAGACCTTGTTTCAAAAAATATATATATAATAAAAATAAAAGTAGGAAAACATGCCAAGTGCCTTCTGTATTATCAACTTTTCTAGGTCTCAACTCCCTTATGTGTTAATGGAAATAACACTAACTGCTGTACTCACTCTCGTAGTCAGATTATCAGAACAAATGGGGTAACAGATGTGCTATGCTATAGACAGTTAAAAGTCCAAGGCATCATTTTTAATATCCTCTTATAATGAAATACAAATGGATGCCAGCCTGGAGCAGAGTATGTATTTTTTCACTAATCAGTTGCCTCTGGCACTAATACTAAACTTTGCAGCTGTGGCCAAAAAAACAGGGGGAAGGCAGATCTGGGGGGAAAAATTCCTATGAAATAAATACATTTTAATGGGAATAATCCTTACCAGTGCCCTAAGAAACAGGGAAGTGGGAGTGGGGCAAGAAGAATTTTTATACTGTTGATTTGTTTGGAGAAAGATTGATAGATTATGCCAGGTCTCTTTAGGATACTATGACAAATGGAAGCATGACCTGTAAGAGCATTTCACAACCAATGTGCTCCATTCCCACAGATTAACGACTTGTGTGGGTTTTGATACCTATTGAAAAAAGACCACTTCTTTTATTTATTCAATAAATGTTTATTGAGCATCAGCTATGTGCCAAGCACTCTTCTAGGTGGTAGGGTTCAGCAGGGAATCCCTGGCCTTATGGAACTTTGATTCTAGAGAGGGAAGAAAGACAGTGAACAAAACAGTGAGTGTGAAAGGTAGGTAGGATGTAAGACGGTGATATGTAAGTGCTACATAGGGAAATCAAGCCGAGAGAGGAGGGATGCAGCTCTAAGCAGGGTGATCAGAGGAGGGCTATTTGAGAAGAGCAAATTTGAACAAAGCCTGGACAAAGATGAGAGCATGAGCCAGGATGCTGTAGGAGGAGAGGTTTCCAAGCAGAAGGACCAGCCAGTAGAAAGGCAGACCAGTGTGGGGAGATCAGGGAATGAAAGCAGGGGGTGAGGTCAGAGTGGAGTGAGGATGCCTCACTCCACTTTTGGGGCCTCAGGGATGTAAATCACACCGGTTCTTATAGGCTCTTGTAAGGACTTCAGCATTTACCCTGAGTGAGATGGGGCAGAGAGGTAATACCACCTAGATTTTAATAGATACATCCTGAAGGTTGTGTTGAAAATAGATTGCCAGGAGCAAGAATTAAAGAATTAAAACAGGGAGTTAAAAAACTGGGTTTTTCCAATAAATAAAATGAGCATCTTCTACATGCCAGCCAGTATTCTAGGTACAAGGGATATAAAAGTGAACAAAACAGGCAAAAATCCCTTGCCCTGGTGGAGCTTACATTTTAGTGGAAGGGGATAAACAGTAATTAAAATATAAGTAAATTAGTGAGTTAAGGACCAGTAAGGACAATGGAGAAAACTAAAACAGGCAGGGTTGATGGGGAGGGGCACTATTGCAATCATCCAGGCAAGAGTTGCTAATGACCTGCACCAACGTGGGAGCAATAGGAGTGATGAGAAGTAAGTGGGTTCCGGGTATATTTGAAAGGTAGAGCTGACAAGACTTGCTGACACATTAGATATGGGTTGAGAAGAATTGGTGATGATGCCTAGGTTTATGACCTGAGCAACTGGGATAGAGTTGCCAGCAGCTGAGATGGGAAGACCACAGGAGGGGCATCTCTGGGTGAGGGGTGGAGATCAGAAGTTCGGTTTGACCAAATTATGTTTGAGATGCCTATTAGACATCTTATTGCTGGACTAGTCATAATAACCTGCTGCCTATTGCAGCTCTTTGCAGGGGACTGTGTTTTTCTGTGTGCACCATCTCAAATTGAGAAGGGACTCCTTTTTGAACATATCATACAATTAATGAATAGACTAAGAGTCCTGAGAACAGCTCAGGCATGGAGGAAATCTTTCATTATGTCTGGGTCTGTTTGTGCTGTGGTAATTCAAAATATACAATTCTTTCTGTTAATTGTACTTTTAAGTTCCAATTTTTATATTGTAGATTGGAATCAACCTGCTATAAAAATGGACTTTTCCAGAAAAAAATGGAGATTGGCATCATAATCTAGAAATATAATAGAAAGAGAAAAAACACTTTTGAATTATGATGGAAGATAAAACATGCATATTTTCTTTTTTTAATTAATTAGGAACACAAAAACTCAATTTAGAAATGCATAAAAGACCTATCAACATGTTTCTCCATGCCTTCCTCACTATGAACTTTGGATTTTTTTCAACTAGAATTCTATTAAAATAGAAGCATGTAATAAGTTACCTTTATTATTTATTTTTATATCTTTGATGAATCTTGTATATATTCATTATACAAATGAATATGAATTCATTAGCCAAGAACATAACAATAATCTATGACTGGGATTTAAAATTTCTCATATAATAATTAACATGTGTTGAATGCTTTTTGGTTAGCAAAGCTCTTTTTACATGTATATTATCTCATCCCATCTTCTCAACCCTCCTATGAGGTCAGGATTTCATAGGCAAAGAAACCGAGATTGGAAAATGGAGGTTACATTCCCAGGTTAGTTTGGTAGGGACTCAAACACAGGCCTTTCCATGCTCTTTCTACTACCTCATACTGTCACTGAACAAATTACAAACAATGTGACTAGATTTCTGGTTCTGGGGGGAACCACAGCTGTCTGCTACTATCTGAAATTAACAACAACAAAGTATTTTGCCTTTTTTTTTTTGAGATGGAGTCTCGCTCTGTCACCCAGGCTGGAGTGCAGTGGCACTGTCTCAACTCAATGTAACCTCCGCCTCGCGGATTCAAGCGATTCTCCTCCCTCAGCCTCCCGAGTAGATGGGACTACAGGTGCCCGCCACCATACCTGTCTAATTTTTATATTTTTTAGTAGAGACAGAGTTTCACCATATTGGCCAGGCTGGTCTCGAACTCTTTGACTTTATGATCCTCCCACCTCGGCCTCCCAAAGTGCTGGGATTACAGGAATGAGCTACTGCGCCCGGCCCAAGTATTTTGCTTTTACGGATGTGTCAGGCACTTTACAAATTGTTTGTTTGTTTGTTTTTTGTTTGTTTTTCTGCAACAGAGTCTCTGTCACCCAGGCTGGAGTACAGTGGTGCAATCTCAGCTCACTGCAACCTCCATCTTTCTGGTTCAAGTGATTCTCATGCCTCAGCCTCCTGAGTATCTGGGATGACAGGTGCCCACCACCACACCCAGCTAATTTTTGTATTTTTAGTAAAGACAGGGTTTCGTCATGTTGGCCAGGCTAGTCTCAAACTCCTGGCTTCAAGCAGTCCACCTTCCTCAGCCTCCCAAAGTGCTGGGATTACAGGTGTTAGCCACTGTGCCCGGCCCACTTTACAAAATGTTTTTATATATGTATTATCTCACTTCATCCTCAGAATAATCCTATGAAATAAATTCTCTTGTTACCCAGATTGAGAAAGACAAAGCGTGGAGAGATAAAGTAACTTTCTCAAGGTCACTTAACCAAGGTGCCAGAGTCATGATTTCCATCCAATTCGCCTTCAACCTAGAGCTCATAGGCTTGGCTGTAACATGAGGATCTTTGCTTTAGCCCAAAGCTCCTTTTTTTTTTTTTCAGTGAAAACCCAATGGCAGAAATATAGAGGAAGATGTAAGTAGTTGTTTGTACTTCAGTATGAATTGGTTTCTGTTTCAGAGAGTGCGTCTTATTAGCAGGTAAGGAAGAGAGCAGAAAGTTTGAGGGGAGACGTGAGGACTGTGTTTCCTCTGTCAGAGAAGAAGCAGTAGATTTTAAGAAAGAATGAAGAAAAGGAGTTAGTGGCTTCCATTCACGGAACTTTTTTTTTTCATTAGTGATGCCTGGACTATGTTACTGTTCTTTTTCTTAATTTTAAAATTTTACATTCAATAAAATTCACTCTTTAATGTACAGCTCTGTGAATGTTAATAACATTCTTGTAACCAACACCACAGACAGGATACAGAACAATACCCAAACTCTCTCATTGTTCTCACCTACTCTTAGTTTAATGTCTGATGTCACTTAGTGCCAGGGAGCTTATTTTACTTTGCTCGATTTCTACGTTGATTTTAATTCCCCTGTCAGTGCTGCTGCTATCCCATTATGTTTCAAAAATTGAGAGATTATGAAAGAGACCCAAATACATACAGTATTTTAATCTATGGTAACAGTGGCATTTTATATTAGAGGAGCAAAAGGGGTTAGTCAGTGAAGTGTATTGGGAGAGTCTGAAAAATATATTTCTTGCATCAAGATAAATTTCAGCTGGAACGAAAAATACAATGTTAAGCCATAAAATAGCACGAGAAAATACAGGATAAATTTTTATAATGTTGGAGTAAAGAAGGGCTTTCTAAATAATGCCAAAAAACCAGCAGCCATGAAAGGAAAGTATCCAAAATTTATGCATGGAAAAAACACCATGAATACAGTCAAAAGACAAAAGATGGGAGAAAAAGTGTAACATACGTGACAGGGCTAAATTATCTGACATATAAATTATTTTTAAAAGTGAGTGAGAAAGAGAAAGACCAACAATCCAATAGAAAGGAGAAACGGATATAAACAGAGAGAAAAGGAAAACATTTAAAAGACATCTCATTCATGTAGCATGAGAGCAATACTGATTAAAACTTGAATGATGTTTTCATCTATTATATCAACAGATCAAAAGGTGTCTTAACACAATATTGGTAAGTATGTGGAAAACAGACATTCTCTTATGCTGTTAAAGGACTGTAAATTGGTTCAACCTCTTCAGAGGACATTTTAGTTTTATATATATATAAAATTTAAATGTGTGCAATAAACTTTATAACACGAAAACATTAATGTTTAAATTTTGTCCCTATATTAATACATATATAAATTTTACTTGTAAGCTGTGCATACTTGGTTTGGACATATGAACAAAACTGTACATAAAGTATTGATTGCAACATTGATTACAATAAGAGACTGGTAATAACTGAAACACCCACCAAGTGAGTACTGTACATTAGGAACCCTTTAAAAATAAAAAGATAGGTCTGTCTCCATGAATTCATGGACGAATCCTTGAGTTATATTGTTATATTAATTCAGCAAAGGAGAGTGCTAAGAAATGTGTATGGAATGCTGCATCGGAGAGGGGATGTATATACAAATTGGATGGTATGTGGAAGGATAGAAACTAATAGTGGTTTACTCCAGGGAAAGGGACAAGGTTGTTGGCGGACAACTTTTTGGTGCCTCGTCCAGTGAGAAAGATATTGCTAAGTTTTCAATCCTCCTTTTATATCAAATATTATGATTTCTTTATTCTTAAAAATATTTGTCTAGTGATCTAATAATAATCTTGTTTATACTAAAATGATGACAGTGATCAAAACCACATACTCATATGTGGGGGAGTTCCTAAAATCCTTGGCAATTTTTATACATCTAGCTTTTAGCTGTACTAACCTGAACTTTTGGAGTGATTCCAAAATGTGTGATTTTCTAGTAAAGAATAATACTCTTTTCCCCCTCACAGAGAGCATGGGGTTCAGTGTAAGGTGAGCATTTTCATTCACAGTAGCTATTAGTTGGTTACAGGTTCTGCCTTACGAACCCATTAAATATAAATGTACTTGTACTATCTTATAACATAATTTGTTATAAATACTTTTTAGAGCATTTTAATTTTGTGTAGTCTAATATTTTAGTGTTTAACTTTTTTAAATGAAAAGAAAAGAATTATTAAAATCAAGCATTTTGGTAGGTATGTTCATATGCATTACCTTAGTTGCATTTGTGATTATAAATCTGCACCACTGGAATTGTTAGCCCTTTTAAAGAAGATGAAACTGAGCAAAAGTTCTAATCCCAGTCTGTTGGACTCCAAAGCCCAGTGTTTTCTACTCTACCAGGACACGTGTTCTGTTTAGAGATGTAATATCATGCAGCTTTCCCTTGAAAATCTTAAAACACCCCATTAAAAATATTTTACATTGCATCAAGAATAACACCATCCTGGGTATGTTGAAATAGATGAAAAAACGGAAACCAAAGCAGGAAAAAGATTAAGAGATAAGCATTGCAAAAAAAGAATAGGAAAAAGAACAGAACTTTGGACGATTCCATTCATTTGGGTCGTCATAACCCAGTCAACTCTTGTGTTCACCTTAGTTTTTTATTGTTTCAGATGACCCATGAGTTTAAGTCTCTCTTTATGAAGATAATATATGGCATTTTAAGAAATTTGCAAAATATAGAAAAGCATAAAAAAGAAAATTATATTCTCCCATTATCAACTATTAACATTTTGGTCTTGTTTCCTCATCTTTTGTGTGTGTGTGTGTGTGTGTGTGTGTGTGTGTGTGTGTGTGTGTGTGTACACATATAAGATGATTGCGACCATACTGAATATAATATTTAGTATGCCATTAATTCAAATTGTATGCCTTTCTTACTCAAAAAAAAGTTGAGAAATGAGATTTTAAATAATTTTTACCTATATTCCCACTATAGAACATTAACTTTTCTTCCAACCTATGGCGTATGCTGCAGCATATCCTTAGACATATTTTTGTCCCCAACTCTAATAATTTTTTTAGGATATAGTTCTAGAATTGGAATTGCTAATACAAACAGTATGAACATTCCTCTTGATACACATTACTGAATTGCTTTCAGAAAGGTTGTGCCAATTTATACGTTTTCAAATTGCATACGAGTATGATCATAACATTAACCCTTGAGAAGTTTGGGTGTTATCTTTTTTAATTGTTGGAAGGCAGATGTGTTGGGGATATAATGTCCTTTATCAGATATTAGAATCAGTGGTTCCTGATGAAGTGATTTTAGTGTTTTTCTTTACTTGTATTAATTATATTAAAATTGGAATTCTAGGGATTTCCCATCCTATTTGCAAAGCCTCTCCATAGGGATCACCCTTTGGACTGTTCCTGTGAAGAGAGTGACCTGTTGGACATCACAGAGGGGTAAAGACTTAGTTAAAGGGCTGGGAGATTGGAGTAAATAATGTCCATTATACTGGACTCTATATAGAGAAGTTCAGAGAGGTTAACTGACTTGCCAAGATCACATTTCTAATAAGAGATCTAATGAATTCAATCCAGGATTTGCTGATTTTTAAAATTTATTTTCTATTGACTGTGTTGTACTGTCTCCAAAAAAAAGTATTATTTGAGATTTTAGGTTCCATTTGTGTTTAACATTAAAATTACTAGAAGTTATTTAAAAATCATCTATAATCCGGCTGGGTACAATGGCACACATCTGTAATCCCAGCACTTTGGGAGGCCGAGACAGGAAGATCACTTGAGCCTAGGAGTTCAAGACCAGCCTGGGCAATATAATGAGACAGTGTCTCTACAGAACATAAAATTTTCCAGGCGTGTGGCACACACCTGTGGTCCCAGCTACTTGGGAGGCTGAGGCAGGAGGAGGATCACTTGAGCCCAGCAGGTCAAGGCTGCAGTGAGCCGTGTTAAAGCCACTGCACTCTAGCCTAGGCAACAGAGCAAGACCCATTTCAAAAAAGAAAAAAAAAAAAATCATCCATTATCCCAGTCTTCAAAGATAATCACTCTCTGTGCATATTTTCCAGTCATTTTCTGTGCATATTTTAATCATAATTGATCATGATATATGTGTGTATGTATTATACAGTTTCGTAAATGATTCTTATTTCATCTTACAAACACATTACAATGTCATTAACTATTATTTTAAGATACTATTAATGGCTGCAAAATATTCCAATGTATGGATGAAGCATTAACTTAAAAGTTGGTTCCAATTTGTTGCTCTTATAAGTAATGATGTAATGAACATCTTGTAGCGTAAACCTTTATCTGTATTATTAGTATTTGTGGAGGATAAATTCCCGAAGTAGATTTCCAGAGTTGCACTGCCTTTTGAGAGGCTGCAGAAGTCTTTCAAGTGGGAGCAATCCAATATATTGATCAAAGTTTCTTTTTTTAGCAAACCCCAGCCGTATCCAGGGTTTATTCCCTGTGGCTATTTAATATAACTTTCACCTGTCCCTACCCATATACATGGTTGCTTCTGATCAATAAATATTTTCTTTCAATTGAGCAACACACAGCATACACATAAAAATAAATGACAGTCATAGAATTTGGATTCACCATCAGAAATAAATTTAAATGAACTGAAACAAAGTTGTATTCTTAACCTTTAAAAACTATTATGAGAAAGAATGTTACAGGCAGTTCAAACAAACAGGCTGTGGGCCAGGTGCAGTTGCTTGCCCCTGTAATCCCAGCACTTTGGGAGGCCATCACAGGAAGATTGCTTGAAACCAGGAGTTCCAGACCAGCCTAAGCAACATAGCGAGACCCCTACCTCTGCAAAAAATAAAAGTAAAAAAATTAGCTGGGCACCGTGGCACGTGCTTGTAGTCCTAACTACTGGAAAAGCTGAGGTGGGAAGATCACTGGAGCCCCCAGGAATTTGAGGCTGCAGTGAGCTATAATGACACCACTGCACTGTACTCCAGCCTGGGTGACAGAATAAGACCCTGTCTCTAAAAAAAAAAAAAAAAGATTGGCTACAGGAAACGCTCATTGCACTCATTGTAAAGTGCCACCTTCTTGCACAGATTTTGGTAACATAAGGTCAAATCATCTCCAGTTGAAGGGTTACTCTGGTCTCCTCTCTGTGTGCACATTATAGCATGAATTGTCTTGCACCTCCTTTCTATACTTTTTACCCCAAATTCTGATATAGCTTGACCTCCTACTGCCCTTAGGATCCTTAATACAAACAGAAATACCCACAGAGCAAAGCCATCTGGCCAGACTATTTCTTTTCATGATTTTTGTGAGTTCTTGGCACCTTAGACATGCCATGCAAATAGTTATCATACACGTTAAGCAATGCTAATATGTTAAAGTTAGAATTCATTAGCTTTTCAGGAAGGAAGCTTGTGGGCATGTTGTTCTGTAATAATTTACTAGCAATAAGGAGGCTTTCATTCTGTGCCCTGAGGGTTGTGAGTTTTTGTTGTTGCTGTTGGTAACTTGTTTGTAAAGACAAAAGATTTGCAGAAATAATAGGATGAGGTAGCTGTACAGATGTGATCAAAATAATAGAAATTCGGCGTAGTTATCCTCTAGATGCTAAACATCTGGATAAAAACTACAACATCCATTCCATCTTGTGGGGATTTTGAAACCTCTGAATATTGGATCATGTGTAAGTAAGGCCTGTAGATTTGTAAAAGGCTGTTTCTCTAGCTATAGAATGATATTAATAATACTAGCCCAGGCCTTGTAAACTTGTCAATACCAATTGATTTCTTTGAAGGAGAAACATTCCGATATTTTCCAGCATTTCTTTTGTGACCTTGTAAGAAATAGTGCTGTTCAGATTTTTAAGTGAGTTCAGTTGTAATGTTTCATTTAGAAATTAGCCAATCTATTTTCTAAGTTTCCGCATTTTTTTTAGACACGAAAGTTTTCTCACAGGGCCTTTTTTTTTTTTTTTTTTTTTTTTTAATAGCATGACAGTGCAGTTAAAAGATTTGGGAAATTATTTCAGTGAGGTATTTAGCCACCTCCCTGTTTCAGTTTGCAACTGAATGCTTCTTAGGCACATTTCCTTTACTGCCAGGAGTCACTGATAAACATTTAATAAAACTGCAATTTGAATACCCAGGATTCTGTTTAAGTCTGTATTCCTGAACTTGTTTTGATTACTTTTGTCTAATAACTGGCAAATTTTGAGCAGGTAGTAGAATCATACAGTAAGACTATTTTGAATGAAATTGAATTTTCGACTAGCTTTAGAGGGAGGCTCCCACACATGAATATGTCTGAGTTTCTGAAAACGAGGGAACACATGAAGGTGCATCTTGATATTTGAGATGAGCAGGAAAAGGTTTAGAGTGCAGGAATGTCTAGTTGCCTTAACAGTGTTTATAATTGAAATTTGGTGTCTGTTTATTTTGTAAATTATCTCCTCCTCTAAAAATAAATTCAACAGGCTTCTTCCCCGTCATTTTCAAACATTCAGGTCCCTGATCATTGAAATGTTACCTTTCCTTGCTGTATGGCAAAATGTAATTTGCAAGTTCCCTGTTTTCTCCTTTCCCTCTGCAATCGCTAGCTCCATTCCCTGCCTCTGTTCCTCCAATTGTGCTGTGCCCTTGGTGGCCTTAGTCCACTGGAACCTGTCAACCAACACATCTTTCACAGCCCATCCCAGAAGCCCTCTCCATCTCCCTTGTAAAGCTTGTCCTGTTCCTCCTGCCAGTGTCACTTTTCTGTCCTTTACACCCTGCAGAGTTTTATTTATATTACTTTTAGGCACTCGTGTTTCCATCTTCTGTACTTATCTCTCCCCATTAGGCTCTAACATGTTAGGCTCTAACAGTGTGTCTCACTCGCCTTTGCAGCCTCCATAGTGCTCAGTACAGAGCCTGGCACGTAGCAAGTGTTGAAATATCTCTTGGAGAGAGAGGAAAAAAATGAATCTATTAAAATGTCTCTATGATGCACTGCGGAAGCTAGACGTGGTGGATCTAGTTTAAGGGAATGAAGAGGGGGTGAATGTTTGCTACTTCCGTACATTTGGAGTCTTTGATAAAACAGACCAATTTTTCTTCTAACTTCATGTCGGTTTATAGACCAGGCTGCCAGGGTTTAGGGTACCTCATCGCTTGCTGCATCTGGAAGTAAATTCAGAACCTCAAAGCTCACCCTGCCGTATATTTTCTGCCAGGGTGCCTCACATTTTCCTCCTAGCTGCGGCCAGAGGAACTGGCTGTCACTCAAGTAGGTCAGCCCCAGGTGAAACCAGCCACTTAGCCTCCTTCTGGGCACCCTATGGGTATATGGAGGGCTTTTTGTCCAAAGAGCAGCTCTCCTTTCAGGTTTACCCTTTACACAGAAGAAATCTGGCTAAATTTTCTCCCTTTTCTGCCTTTCTGTGATTACATGTATTTTAGTGATTGCTAAATTTGAACTAAACCTTGAAACTAACTGCCTGCTTTCAAAACCAACCAATATGAGCTCACATTTTCTAGTTTGTCAGTTTTGGGGAATTTTATTAATATTATTTTTATCTTAAAGAAACATCAACTGGCTGAGTGTAGTGGTGGCTCATGCCTGTAATCCCAGCACTTTGGGAGGCCAAGGTGGGAGGATCACTTGAGCCCAGGAGTTTGAGACCAGCCTGGGCAACATAGGGAGACCTCATCTCCACAAATAATTTTAAAAATTAAAAGGGCATGATGGCACATGCCTGTGGTCCCAGCTACTCAGGAAGTTGAAGTACAAGAATCATTTGAGCTCAGGAGGTCAAGGCTTCAGTAAGCCATGTTCATGCCACTGCACTCTAGCCTGGGCGACAGAACCAGACTCCATCTCAAAAAAAAATAAAGAAATATCAACTGACATTGGCATAAATATTTTAATATCTTAATATCTTCTTCTTCAGTCATATTTTTTCCAAAGACAAGACAAAAGCATCTCCACTCAAATCAGTTTGACCACATTCTCAACACCATGTTCAGGTGTAATTGTTGAGTGAAGGCTATTACAGACTCAAAACTAATTCATCTGGAAATGCCATGGTTCCTTTCTGCAGATATATCCCTTATGCCTTCCCATTTGGGAAAAGAAAAAAGGAAACCTACCACAGGAGCAACAAAAACTGGAATTTGTTTGGCTAGCAGTCAGTGAACCACATTCATTTCTGAGGACGTAGAGGCAGTTCAGTCCTCTCAGGGACATCCGCCATGATAAAGAACAGTGCTTGGTCCCAGCACCTTGGGAGGCCAAGGCGGGAGGATTGCCTGAGCTCAAGAGTTTGAGACAAGCCTAAGCAGCATGGCGAGACCCCCATCTCTATTAAAAAAAAAAAAAAAAAAAAAAAAGAGCAGCACTGATAGGTGATTCCCCCTACTTACCCTCTTCACCCCACTCCCTCGTGTCCATGTACCCCACAATGCCCCTAGAGATAATTCCTAGCATCCTCAGAGGCCCTATCAAACTGTTGTTCATAACGAGAGAACTGTTCTTGAGCCATTCCCCAACTGATCTTAGGAAGGCAGGACCAGTATTGTCTAAGTGAAGGATTATAGAATTAGCAATGCCTACCCTAAGAGGGTAACACAGAAAGAACGCAAATTTTCTGGATATGGGATCAAATTCTGGTTTGGAATTTTGAAACTTACTGCTGGAGTGCTGGCCAAACTAAGACTCTTGGATAATGTGAAGAAATACATTAGAGAGAGAGAAAAAATATGGTCAGATTAGTGCAAATGAGAGCTTGCCAGAAGCTTCTTAGAGGAACATTCTTCAATGTTAGGAAAATGGTTCATAGCACTATCGCTAATATAGGTAAAATGGCTGCTAAAACAAAAAGCAAACACTTTCTGTTTCAGAAGCAGCCAAATCATCAATTATTTGATTTCTAATAGTCATGTTTGCCATGAGGATTCTTATAATGAGATTATGTAGCCAAGTTGATTTCCCTGTTGACTTTATCAATAAGTCATCAAGCACTTCTGAATCTCCCCTCCAGAATTCTCAAAAATGCCCTACAGTAATCTCCCCAGAAAACTATTTTCTGGATTTTATGACTTTTCATAGCTCTACCTACAGCTTTGATTATTGCTGTTGTAAATAAGTCAAGAATTATAATTAAGAAGGATATGAATATGATATATCCTAGTATACACAGTTGTATGTAATGAATTACCTTATTGCCCCTTTACTTGATATTCATGTTGTAAGCTCTTAACTGTGCATGTATAATTGATTCACTATGATAAATGTGATTGCTTTAACAAAAAGTTTCAATTAAGGTTTTATTCAACAGTGTAATTCCCTTACTCAATTGTTTCTTTAGGAAAATCAAATTCAACTTATGTTGTATCCTTTTTGGGACTACATCCTGTTATAGGTGACCACCCTGCTAGAATAATAGAAGATGAGTCAGAATTTCGTTCTTCCTTCCTTTATTTTCCCTGTGTGCTTTTCCCAGAAGCTAGCTTTCTATGGAATAAATTTGCCTGGGCACCATTTGTCCCATTGTTTCACTTGGGTACTGAAAGACTAGTAGACTTTTGTAGTTTATATATATATAAATGCAAACCCACTAGCACCTCTCTTACCATTGTTCTCTTTTTTAAAGAACTAGAATAAAATTTGGAGAAGCTCTGGTAGGCCTTGAGAGCATGAAAGGGCTTCTGGGATGTTGTAAAACTAAGACTGCATGTTTTGTCCCATGACTGAAGAAGGGAAAGTATCTGATTGTTGGCCTCATAGAAATTTTGCATAGCTAAAGTATTTGTATGCTAAATCGTCTTTCAAATGGAGAAATTGAGGTTAAGCAAAAATAGATGATGGGATATAATACAGATACCTTTCCCGATTTAGTAAGCTTGCTATAGTGAAACTATTTTCACAAAAAAATGACACCCCCCCAACCCCCAGAATGGCTTCTGTGTTGGGATCAGTTAGCATGCTTGTTTTGGATGTCCCCAGTATGGTAAGAATGTCATAGGAAATCCTGCTATGCGTCTATGATGAGCAGCAGGTGGGTGCACACTGTTCTATTAGGGCCATCAAACACGGACTCACGTTTCAGCGTCTGTCATCAATCACTCAGCCTTCATACCTTAATATACCCTTCATTCCTTTTTGTTCCTTCTCAACCTACCTACCTATTCATGTGTGAAAGAACACTTTTTTCCCTAACCACTAACAGGTTCAACAGGTTATTTCACCTCTTAGCTTCCTCTTTATCCCTCCCACAACCTCTTTGTGCTCTAAGAGCAGGGGAACACACTATCAGATAATTATACTCTATCATTTTCAATTTATAAACTTTATGTTGCTGTTTCTCAAAGCATATCAATAAAACCATGGGGTGAATGGAACACTTAATATAGATTATTTTATTGAGCTTTTAAAAAAATTAAATTATCCCCATGCCGGTAAGTGAGAGGTACATGCAGAATGGCTAAAGGCAGAGGTATTTCTCAGATCTATTCAAATTAGTCTGGCATAGCGTGGGCTAGAGACAAAATCAGTAGATCCACATTGCTAGACAGTATGACATATACATTTAGATCATTTTAAATGAAGTCATTACTGAATAGATCCTCCTTAAACAAATACTATTATCACAAAAAGTTTCTTATTTAAATGAGACATCAAGGACCCTCATGCTCAACCTCTGTTCAGTGCCATTTTAACACAGCCACGTCCACATCCACATGACCATTGCAGATCTGTTTGGGTGGCTTAGCTCTTACCAAAGACAACCAACAGGGCCTGGGCCAGATGGTGGGAATTTTATCCCTAGAGTTGTTTAATGAGAGAAACAAGAAGTATGAGCAATTTTCTGTAAAACAGAAAGCCAGAGTAAGAGGAGCAGATGATGTCAAGAAGGAAAAAAAAATCTGGCAGGAATTTGATATCATGCCCTCAATTATCTGTGTTTTAAAAAGTTACATATCCTGATTGTTTCTTACATGGTGTTTGTCTAGAGTTAGCTTAAAAACCTAGATTGTTTCTTAGATGATGTGTGTCTAGAGTTAGTTTAAAACCTTAGGTCTTTTAATTATTGTGAAGACATTTGAAATTTTTAAGTAACTGTCTAAAGGTTCTAGCACAGAGGAAGAATGTGAACAAATCCTTGGAGTTGGTGATAAAGAAGTGAATTGCAGGACACCAAAAAACCAAATGTACCTTTGGATTTAAGAGCCAGTGAAACACCAAAGCCACTGAATTTTTTCCCACTAAAGTAGAAAGAAGATCTTAAATACAAATACGAAAACCAACAACAAAACTTCCATGAACCAAGAAAGGATAGTAAACTGAAGTGTGTTACCTGAGGTTCCGGTGTGATATCTTAGTTCACAAAGGGTCTTGATAGTTTATGCCTGAACAGAGAGGTTCTAGGATGGGAAGGCTACAAATGTTAATATGAAAAGCATATTTTGTGCATCATAAAGGTTCTAGACACAACTGGGCCTATAAAGACAGCTTATTCTGAAATGGTTTTCTACCTCCTTCCTGGAGAACCCATTAGTTCCTTCTGTAAAGATTCCTCTTCCATCTCTAGCTGTAGAGGCACAGGACCATTTCATGATTTTTTAGGAGTGTAACGGTGTGAAAAGCAAGCTTGTAAAATGAACTGCTTTCCTCCCCTTCCTAGCTAATTTCTTTCTCCCTCTGCTCTAAAGACTAGGATATCTCTTTCTGACCCCAGAGCTCATGTTTAACTCAGAAAGTATACTTTGCAAATGTCCTGCATGTTCTAATTTGTATGGTAGAAGGAGAAAATAGCTCGTCTGAGCATCAGTTTGACATCATTTTATCCCAATGGTCTTTGGAAGCCAATCCGCCTTCCCCCTTTTTTGACTGTCTAAAATGCCCTTGCTAGCCAGACCCCTTTGCTAGCTACAGTGTTTGCACATTTCCTTGTTAATCAGCTGCGTCGGCTCAGAGACCGTGTGTTTTGGTGTTGTTTGTGTGTGCAATCTCGTGCCGCTTCCTGAACGCATGTGTCCCTTCCCTTCACAGCCTACTCGACACCCAGCACCTCCCCCGCAAACCGATTCGTCAGTGTTGGACCACGGGATCCAAGCTTTGTAAATATCCCTCAACAGACACAGGTGGGCCGCTCTCATCTTTTCTGTATGTGGTGCAGCTTGTATTATTCATCAGGTGCATTTTAACTTGTCTTTTGGCACAAAAGGCCGCATTTTCCAGACCCTGTCCAGTCTTCCCTTTCCTCCTGATCCCAGCCACATTTCCATGTGTTCTCAGAAATCACAGAAAACTTTCCTGCAGTTTTTGCTTCTTGTATTGAGTGGGTAGAAGAAGAGCTGTTTTAGCTATGGCAAAAAAGGTTTCCCAGGGTTAGCTAGTGTGTGTTCCCTCTTTTAGGAATTCATGGCCCTCTAAATGCAAGCAGACAGAAGCAGGCCCCTACAGAACCTGAAAGTAAAACCAGTGACATCAGAGTGCATGCTGGGCATGGAGGGACCAGCCACTCCTCTGTATTCATTAGAGGGTCCCCAGGAACCTGGCAAGCTTTCTGAAAGAAAGAGAGGGAAAGGGTGCATGAGCCCTATTAAGTTGCTGGTGTTGGTCCAGAAATAAGACGTGTTTGTTAGTGGTTACTGCTGGCCACTGGGGAGCAAGGTGCGGTGGGTGGTGAGGGGTGTGTATGAGTCATATCTGAAGCAGGTGATTGAGAGAAGAGGACTGCCCAGACATCCAGAGCTTGTCTGCCCATAGACAGTTGTGTTTTGTGCTAGTCCAGGTCAAGGAGAAGAAATCTTTTTGAAAAGTTTTGGAATGGCTGCTGTATATTGAGAAATAGTAAAAGACTTTTTAAGTTCAAAGTTAGTATAGGTAGAGGCATTTAGAGGTTTGTGAAATAGAATTATATTCACGTTTTGAAATAAACTACTCTCTGATTTCCTAATTAGAACATGACCATATTTTATCATAATTAACCTAAGGAAAGTATTTTCTCTGTAAGGTTCTTAGCACGGTGTTTGAAAACATTCTTGGAGCAATTTTGTGCACATGCCTGTGTGTGGAATCTCCAGATGCCTAATTTATAACTATTCGCCTCCGTTTATAAAACTATGGCCAGGTGCATATGAATGGAATAGATTTGCCTTCCTGGGTCCATTTGCTCCCTCTGTAAAGGGCTTTGGTTTATTGCTATGTCGACAGCACAGGTTAAACTGCATTGTATCTGAAGCCTTCCTCACACTGAAGCAGGGTCACAGAAAGTACAGCATCAGCAGAGAAGGCAGCTGGGAGGAGAGGGGGAGCCAAAAGGGGAGAGAGAAGGTTAACTCTTGAATTTCCCACCTCTGCTGTTTCTTCTTAAACTGGCCTGCACATGGCATCTGAGATTAAAATCTCTTATTCAGTACCTCCCATAAAATTCTTTCAGTTATTTGCTTATTTTCCCATACCTTCAAATATTCAAACACTTTTCTGGTGAATTTGAAGTTGCATGATTACCTGTAAGGCATTAAAACAGAAGAACATAATTTAATTTTGTACATTTGGGTAAGTGTCCAAGTTCAGTGAGGGGGGAGAACTGGAGATAGTGGCTCTATATTGGATGATTCATTTTCCCAAAGCACGAATGTCCTCAAGTTGCTTCATTAAGAGCCTTTAAAATGCAGCTTTGAAATGTCCTGTCTGTATTTTACATAGTATTTTTTATATAAGCTGTGATTCACAGCCCTGAAATTGTACGCTGTGTTCCATTCAATTTATTTCTCTGTAATCGAAATGTATTATATTCCACTGTGGCTTTCCTTCACAAATGCCTCACTTAACCCAGAATCTGAGTTTTCGTAATGCTGACCACAGAAATTCAATTCTTAAAAATCCAGATTTTCCATGCATCTGGATGAATGATGTCATGTAGGCCCAATGTTGGCATCTGGAACTCAAACTTTTTTTTTTTTTTTTTTTTTGGTTTCTGTTAAATATTTGGCATCATAGGGACAACAGCTTAAATTTTTCTTACCACAATGACACCTGCCACATTTGGCTTGAAGAAAGTCATTCCCAGTTGTCTAATGAGAAACTATGCTAATGGAGTTGTCATTTTCCCCAAAAAAAGATATCTTGAGGTAAAACATTATGTATTCTAAATATTTTAATTTTAAAGCATGTATATTACCTCTTTCCTTAATGAGGGGACTGTTTTTCTGGAACCACTCTTAAAGTGTTAGATATATGTAAATATAGATAATAAAATAATAATATACCTGAAAAAAAAAGTTCACTTTCAAGAGGACATTAGTTCGGAGGAGGAATTTTGACAAGAATTTTAAAATATATTTAGAACATGGTCTGCATATTTCCTAGGCAAACTTGTGTTTTTCTATATTGATACCCTTGTTATAAAGCATGACCTTTATATTAATTGAATTACAGGAAAAGTTACCTGGGAAAACAAAATTTTGCTTTCTACCTATGGAGGAATAAGAATTGAAGCGTCACCCAAGCAGATACTTAAGCTTTCTAAATGTAGAAGCAGTATCTTGTACATAAATCTATAAACAAATGTAAAATAAAATGGCCTTTCTACTCCCAAAGACCAGTTTCCAGTGGAAATCTCTTAAAATGCCTGAAGCATCATCCTGTAGAAGATGGAATTGATGGGGTCTCTGTTTTTTCAAGTGGGCAGAAATTGAACCAATGCAGGCATTATAAGTAGGCAGCTTTCAGACTATCATAAGATCTTTTTCAAGAAAAAGAGTTATTTGATTGTATATAGCTTCTACGGGGCATTTTCTGTGTTCTAAGTCCATCAAGTATGTGATGCACCTAATCTTTATAGTCACCTAATAGGCTAGATCTCTACTTTATAGATGGGGAAGCTAAGACTAAGGAGACTGTTGATTTTCCCAAGGCCATAAAATAGTCAGGAGTGGAGCAAGAATTTGTACCCAGTTCTGTCTGACACCAAGGCCTATGCCCTCTAACCACTGTATTATGTTACTGCCTCATGAGCTGATGAGCTCTTTTCCCTGGGGATTTTCCAACAGAGACTGATGCTCACTTCTCAGGAATACTACTGGTGGAGTCCCTGCTTTTATCCCTGAGACTGCATTAAAATCTAATCTTGAGTGTATACCCCCAAACATGGAAAGCAAAGTTTCAAAGAGATATTTGTTTGCTTATGGTTGTAGCAGCATTCTCCACAATAGCCAAAAGGTGGAAGCAACCCAGGTGTCCATTGACAGACGAATGGATAAGCAAAACATGGTGTGTACGTAGAATGGAATATTACTCAGCCTTTAAAAGGAAGGAAATTCTGACATACGCCACAACGTGGATGAATCTTGAAGACATTATGCTCATTATGCTTATGAAATAAGCCAGTCACAACAAAATAAATACTATATGATTCTACAGATGTGAGGTACCTAGAGTAGTCAAATTCATAGAAATGGAAAGTAGAGTAGTGGCTGCCAGGGGTTAGGGGGTGGGCAGAATGGGGAGTCAGTGTTGAAGGGGTGCGGAGTTTCAGCTTTGCAAGATGAAAAGAGTTCTGGAGATGGATGTTGGTGATGTTTGCACAACAACGTGAACGTACCGAATCCCACTGAACTGTACACTCAAGAATGGTTAAGATGGTAAATGTTACATTGTATGTATTTCACCACAATTTTTAAAACAGAATCATTAAATAAGCTCTAAAGTCCTTTTCACCTCTTAGGAGTTAAAAATTGTGTGAAACAGTAAGGGCAAGTGGACTGTTGATCAGAGTAATCATGTGCTGACAGAAAAGCACTAATTATCATGCCCAGCACATAGTGGGTACTCTGCATACATTGGCTGAGTCTAAATGGTTCAGAAGGAACTTTACAAAATATGACTTTTTCTTATTATATTCATAATACATGTTAATTGTGGAAAATACAGATGAGAAAAGTATAAAATCACTTGTAGTCCTACTATTAACATTTCTATATAAATCCATCCAGAGTGTTTCTGTGCATACAAATATATTGCAAAAAGTGAGATCATATTATATACACTGTTTGGTAGCCTGCTGTTTCTTCCCCTTAACAATATATTATGGCCTTCTTACCATGTAAATTGGAAAAATTGAATATTGGCTTTTATTGCATCTATTCATCATCTGTAATGATTGGTAGGGAAAGATAACATGGATAATTGAAAGCCATTTTTCCTCCTCTTTCGCTTGTAGTCTGTTGTTTTCTCCAGAGAATTCCTCCCTTGACTGAAGCAGAATTGCCTTCTCTTTAGCCTTGCCTTGAGCTAGTTTTCTTTCAAACTGCCTTCCAGTTGCATTGCATATCTCGCCCTGGCTTTCGGCTTTGTTTGAACATTCCTGCCTTATCTGTCCCATTCTTTTGCCTCACTTGTCTGTTACCTCTGCTACCATCATTTGCCTCTCATTTTTCTTCCCCCTTCTCCATATTGTAACTGATCATTGAGATGAGAGGTGGCCACCTCCCTACAGCCTTTAGAACAACCATCAACACTGAGAAACTGTGGCCACTTGTCCCACCTTGAATCTCTTATTTTTCAACATTGTCCCGTGACAGCTGATATTAACATATAGAATGGTGTCTGGGGTATACAGTATTTACTTCACTTTAGACACTATTAACGCGCCCTGCACGCCCACTGAATGATATAATGTAATGATAGGGAACTTGCCATTGTTTCAAATAGCAGAAAGCCAGTGGCCATTTCAGTTGCATCCCATAACTTAATCTGATGCGTGAAAATGAGAACCATTAAGAGGAGGCATTTATTTAAAGGAAAAAAAGTTAATATTTCATCATTAGGTAATAAATAGAAATACCAATTTCGACACAGGAGGACTGAGCAAAGAACTCATTTTGATTCAGGTTCTAGTTTAATCAAAAGGTTTAAATAAAATGCTTAACCTGCAGAACTCCAGTGAGGACTAATTCTTTAAAATGAAAAATGAGTGCAAACAATATTAAAAACAGGCATTTCCTCCTTACCACCCAAATCTATCACTGTTTTGCATCAACAGAATCGTGGTATCCGAAATGCTGTTTAAAACCAAATTACCATTCAGACTATTAGAAGAATCACTTGGCATGGCATGGGCCCGATTTGTTGACAAAAAGGCACAGGTGCTATAACCTTTGTTTAATAAATCATTTAGCTGCCTGACTTGCAAGCAGTGTGATTGCCTTTGCCTCATGAAATTTACAAATATATGCACAAGCCACACACTTCACTGTGTTGGAAGCCAGCTGATCTGGAGAGGTCCCTGCGTAGCTAAAGTATGGTCATGACACCCATTGTCTGCCTCTGGTGGGGGTACACCCAGAATGGGAGAGATGGAGATCATGGAGAGCATTTTGAGCTGTTGCCATTCTGTGTGTCATATTCCTGAAGCTCTACCCGAGAAACCAAAGCTTAGGCCATCTGTGGAACTCCTCATAAGTTCCTTTCTTCAATCATTTAGTGTTTACTTAATTACTTAATATAGCCTCAACACCTACAAAGTACAGGGACTAAAAACTCTCCTCGAGTTGTTCGAAGTCTAGCAGAGGAAACATATGTAAAGAAATAATAGTGATGACAACATCAGCATCAATAATGCAGTGTAATGCCAGTACTATAAGGATTTGTCTAAGAGGCTTTAAGCAGAGTTGGGTATAAGAACTTTCCAAAGAGTGGAAGCAGCAGAAGAGGCTGGATAGTTTTTCTGTCCTTGTCCTTGTCTAGCTTGGGCCTAATGATATAGTTCTTGTACACTTTTCCCTACTTTTAACTTTTGCCAATCAGATGGTAGATCGTGTTTTAGCCCATCCCAATAAGAGAGACATGTTCAGTTCTATCTTCTCTGGACCAGATAAAATTAGACTCCTTTACTGCTGCACAAGGCTCAACCAGTAACCCCTTCACCCCTCATTTCCAAGAAACGCCCCCTCCGGGTGGCACATCGTCACTTGCCCACCCAAGCTCACCTGAGATTGCATTTGAGTTAGCTGAAGCCATTTCCGGGCCCCTGCCCACCCTGACAGGAGCTGCCTGGGTGTAGAAGGTTAGTTAGCACACAGAAGTTCAAGGAGCAGCTGGAGAGTTACAAAGGCAGGAAACTCAGATTTCCTTAGAGGAAAAAAAAAATTATATATATATAATTTATATAT
>NW_016806642.1:8075904-8099924 GCF_001698545.2 Rhinopithecus bieti | reverse complement strand
TTATTATGATAAATAATAATTATAATTATTAAATAAAGAATAAATATTTATTCATTATTATATATAATTAATAAATTTATATCTCTCTCTCTCTCTCTCTCTCTCTCTCTCTCCCACCCTGCAACTCTACTTCATCTTCCAATTAGAAGTGGATTTGAGCATTTCAGTTTCAAGCCCACACAGCTGAAAACTCCCAAGATTAGAGAGGAATGGCAGATAAAATTCCATTTTCTCCTGACTTTGAGCCAAGTTCAAAGTCTTACTGGCCAAATGAGTGTTCTACAGCACCCATGCATGCTAGGTTCTGTGTCTACACTTGCTACAATACTCAAGAGCCCTCTAAGGTTGGTGCTACATCTCCATTTTACAGATGAGGAAACCGAAGTTTCAGAAGAGTACATTTATCCCTTGGTAATTGAGGTAGCTGAGATTTGAACCAGTCTCCAAAACTTATGTTTTTCCCAAATACTTATCTGCATCCCCAGTTGTTTGTATTGAAAGGTTACTGACCATTTTCTCTTTAAAAGAGTCTAAGATTGACTCACACTCTCATATCAAGGAATCAGAAGCCTTGAGGTTGATCCCAGTGCTCCCTGGCTCCAGTGGGACTGTGCTGAACTTGGTTCTTCTGAAGATCTGCCCCAGTCTCCTGCTCATGTCTCTGTGAAACCAGGACTGAATTCATTCTCTCATCCTGCCTGGGAAGAAGACCTTTACTAATGATATTAGTCTGCATCTGTGAGAGCAACTAGCCTTTGTCCAGAGACCAGATATCAGAGCAGCTAAGATAACTCCTTTATTTTCAGATTTTAGTTGAAGCTTTATTCCATCACTTAGAAGCATTTTCTGTGTTTTATTTTTGTTGTTGTTGGGTTTTTTTTTCCACAGCAATTCAGTTTATCTAGTCTAGTTTTTTTAACTGTAAAATAGTGAAAATAGTGAGCTATAAATATGTGTGTGTATATATATGTACACACACACAGCCCTATGGTTTTGAGTCTTAAATTCTGTTTGTGTGAAAAAAGTGTTTAACACCTAATGAACACCTAACAAATGATAGCTTTCATTGTTTGGTTAATAACTAAACTCTTACTTTCTGGATTACGAAGTATTTTCTCATTTGATTGTAAGAGTTACCCTTTGAAGTAGGCAGAGCTATTATTATTGTTATCCCCGCTGTATAGGTTAAAAAAACTGAAGTTTAAAGAAGGGAAGTGACTTTCCCAGAACCACATATCAAGAGGTCGGTAGAGCCAGGACACAAATCCACTTCTGATTCCACATGTCCTGTGAAGGAAGGACTTGTGTATAAGCCATTCAGCACCTGCTGTTCTGTGGTCAGAAGCTACTTACCAAAAGCAACCATCTAACAAATTAGGAAGCCTCCCCCTACCCCCTGCAAGATCCTAACCCTGTAGGTTGCTCCATTGAGCATCAGCCTTAAAGGTGCCCAAAAGCCTGTTTAAATTGGGCACGGCTATTCTTCCCTTGTACAGGCAGCAGCATAAGTGCACCGTTTCTCCCCTTATGCTAAATTGTGCCGAGAAGGGCCTTCCCAAGGGGAGACAATGTCTCTGAGAGTGGTAAGGACCGGGAGGAAGTGAATGCATCCACCCAGAATCTAAAGGGAAAGGAGGTACCTAAATTGAGGTGGTGCCTGGTCATTTTTTCTCGTATGTTCTCAGCTCCAGTAGCAGGTGTTGAATAGTAAGCAACACCTCGCAGAGTTGAGTTACTCATGCAATCTGCTTCGCCTCCCTCCGTACTACTGTGGGCAGGAGTGAATCGTCCCAGCTTCCCCAGCTCCCACACCAACCTGTAAGTTCTTGACACATTCTCTTCACATACACTTGGCGGCTGACTCACTGACAGGCTATGAGACACTCTTAAAATAAATTTTTCAATAAACAGAGTCTTTGTCTTTCAGGTTTTAATTTGGCAGCATGTTGTAGACATCCTTGGCCACAAACTTCACTTCTGGACAAAGTTTGAGCCATTAATTCTAGATACTGTTCACCTTTTCTCTCTATTCCTATTCTTCCTGTCACCTTTGCTCCACAAAGATTTGGGGGATCTTCTTAGTTGAAAGAAATTGATGGTTATTATAATAATTAAGGTCTCTACGATAGTATCTGGCACACAATAGCTACTCAGCAAATATCGCTTCCCTTCTTGCTTCCTTTTTTTTAGTATTAAAATGAGAACAGTGGCAGTAGAGAAGGGGAAGGTAAAAAAGAGATTTCACAGGAAATTTTACATTGTATGGGAGAAGAAGGGAAAAGACCAAAAATCTGCTATCCATTCAATTAGCACTTGGAACTGTGGGAAAAGGGGGACAGAAAATGATGTCAGGAAAAGGGTTGGAGAAAGGAGCTGTGAGTTGGTGGAGAGAACTGACAGGAACTAGATCAGAAGTTGATGATAGCCATGCATGGAACTTAGAAAACCATAGTGCCAAGTGCAGAAATGCCATCAACATTTCTAGCTGTTAGATGGGTCTCCATAACAATGCTTCCGATCAGTGACATTCCAGGGTACTAAGGGAAATGTACTGGGTACTCAGCAGGTTTCTCTGGGGGAACAGGAGGAAAAGTCAGGATTTGAGGAGTAGGACAGACCTGTTCTGACATCCTGGCTGTGCCATTTATCTCAGTGGTCTTGTGTATCTTACCCTTTAAAATTCAGCTTCCTCATCTGTGAAATGAAGGCAATAATAGTATCTACCTCATAGAAGAAACCCCAATTAAGTGTGGTGTAAGGCAGTCAGGATTATTTTTCTCACGTAACTAGAAATCTGTGAGTGAGTGGGTGTTAGCATTGTTTCAGTGCTGCACGAGGCCAGCAGGAACCCATGCCCTTCCTAACATTCTGCTCTGCCTTCCTCAGTATGCTGCCTTTTCAGCCTCATGCTTAGAGCCTCTGACTGCAACACGGCTGCTGCAACTCCAAATAGCATAGTCATATCATACCTTATTTTTCCTCTAATATCAGGGAAAAGGCCCTGCTATTCCTCCTCTGCACCCTGCTAGCGAATTTCTTTGTA
This sequence comes from Rhinopithecus bieti, assembly GCF_001698545.2. Lineage (NCBI taxonomy): Eukaryota > Metazoa > Chordata > Mammalia > Primates > Cercopithecidae > Rhinopithecus > Rhinopithecus bieti. The sequence goes on along the minus strand of NW_016806642.1, from coordinate 8,096,881 downwards.
GGTCTCATTGGCTAAATCTGGGTCACATTTTAATCTCTAGCTGCAAAGGATGCTGAGAAATCCAGCAGAAGATTATCTTGATTGGCTCAAATCATGACCCATCACCTAGGACCAGTCACATTTGCCTCTCTAAGCAAAATTGTCCCAAGGAAGAAGGGGCAATAGATAGTGGATAGACTGTTAATAGGATCTGCCTTGTTCTTTTGTCCTGTTCCCTGATAGGTTTCATGCACTTTTCAACTCCAGTAGTTGCACTTGACCCTCTTGTCTCTGAATGCTTGGCTTATTACTCTGCCTTTCCTCCACACACTCCCTATGTGTTTAGGAGACATATATGCTGTGTGTGTGACTGTGCAGAGGTCATTTCTTTTCAGCCTCTGTTTGAGGTCCAGGATTTGGGCAGAAGTCCTGGTGTTTTGTGCAGACCAGCTCCCATGGGGCTGGGTCACCGTGTACTGGTTAAACATGGACTCTGAAAAGGCTGAGTTGGAGTAGATGTGCCTTTGTGGTTGCAGGGGAGCTCTGTGAAACAGTGCCCCCGGGTGCCCTCCAGAGTGCTTACCAAACAGGCAGCAGTAGGTTCTGGGTTTCTCTTTTATGACTTGGAACCAGATGCTTCCTTTGCAAAAGAAAAGAGCCTGGTTTTGCAGAGCTTGAGTCAACAGGAGTTCAGAGAACAGGAAAATGAGTTGACTGGCCCTGCTGCATGAACTTTGAGGAGAGAATGCAGTACAGGTGGTGTTCTCACTGTCCACAAAGTCCTTGCTTGTGGAAATCTCATGCCCAAGGAATTGGCCTTACCGAATATTTCGACACTCTAAATAATGACTGTTCACGTAAGGAAAGGATTCAGCATTAGGAATCCTTTTGGACATAGGCTTTCTCAGGGCTTCTAATGGGTCTAAGGCCTCAAAAGTTCCCCTGACACACACAGTGTCAAGCCCAGAGCTTGCTGTCTAATGTGAGATCCATCGAAGATCTCACGCGAGGTCTCAGTGATTCTTCCTGTCCACTTTTCTCACACCCACCTGCTTACCTTCTTGTTTGTTTATTGAGGACCTAGGCACATTCTTTGATCAGTGGCCTGTCTTTTGGGGATATAGCCTTTCTATTGAGTCTATTCATTGAATTACATTCCACAGCACACGCCTCCCCCAGAATATTTGCATGAGAATTTTTCTTAAGGTCTCACATTGCTCCCTTTACAGCAGAGATGATATAACCTAGCACTTCGAATTGGCTTTTCACTTTCCAAACACTATACACATTTAACTAATGAGTCACATGAGCTTGTGATAAGCCGGATCCCTTGTCTTGGAGCAGGAACACTGGGTTGTTAGGACAGGCTGTCCTGGCCCTGTGTTTCTCACCCTCAACACCCTCCTTCCTCAGAGTCTGAATGTGTTGGGATAATGGGGATGCCACTGGGCACAGTTGTTCTCAGGACAGGGCAACCTCGGACCCTCACAGTGCTGCCTTGATAATGTGGGAAGCACCCTTTGCTGCCCTCCAGGACTGGACTGTGCTGCATATCTCCTGTTGCCTTGACTAGTGAAGGGAAACGTAAGGCCAGCCCTTATGACATACAGCTTCTGTCCCTCTCAAGCACCGTCTCCCTTCCACTGGTCTCTGGCAGTGTGTCTGTGCATATATGGGGAAGGAGTGGTACTGGGGGGATAGAAGAACAACACAGTAGGTCTAGTAAGGGAACTGACCATAGGAGGGACTTGTGCATCTTGGTACACAGAGAAATCCTGGACTAGGAATCAAAATACCTGGATTCCTAGCTCATCTCTCCCACCCGCCAGCTACATGATTGATCTTAAGGAGGAGAAAGAAGCCAGAATTTATTGAACACCTACTATATTCCTGGCACCATACTAAGCTGGAAGGGAGGCTAAAGATGTACATTATTCAATCCCCGCCATACATAGCTCACAGAAAGAAAAGTAAAGAAACTAAGATGTGATCGGTGAAGTAATTGAAATAGGTATAATCCATACAGAAGAGTCAGTAAGTAACTCTGGGGAGAAGTATGGAGCTCATGGAAGATATGCCAGAAGAGAAGACACATGAGTGGTTTTGAAGGAGACAGATATACTTGGTGAGGAGAACATTCCAGACCAGACAGGAGGAACAGTGCATGCAAAGGAATAGCAGTGTGTGTCTAAAGAACCCTATTCTGTTTGATGTATCTGTCAGTTTACAGTAGATGGTAGAAATATTAGATCAGGGTCTAGTCATGAATAAATACATGCCTTTATCCAGGGGTAGTAAAGCACTCGGACTTTATTCTGTGGGAGATAGGAAGCGGGTGACGGGCACAGTGGGATCTCTCTATGTGAAGAAACCTCTGCCTTGCTTATGTTCAATCCTCGTGAGATACAGGATTTTACAGGCAGTAGTAGCATTGAGACCTATGGTCATGAGGTACCTTCCTCTTCTGGGCAGTGGGAAAAATAGAAGCTTTGGAGGGAGACAGACCTGAGTTTGATCTCAGTATGTGACGCTGGAATAATTTTTAGCCTTTCTGACCCTCAGATGTCCCATCTATAAAATTATAAATGAATGCCTGCATTCTACTTAGAGTTGTGTAAAGACTCAGTCTGGTTAGGATGTAAAGCCCCCAGCACCCTGCCCAGCCAATGTGTGGTGCTGCCTTTGCAGCCCTCAGGAGGGAAGCTCTGTGAGCACTGGAGGTGGGGTGCTGCTCATTTATCTTTAGGACAAGGGGCCTGTGACCATGAAGAAGAAACAAGTGGTAACCCCAGATGTAATCTGGTAACGTTGTCCCTGAGCTGAGTCTCTTCTCACCCCATCCTCCTGTGTCCATTTTCCATAAGTCGTGCCATTAATTCTCTCATTACCCGGTGGAATGATATTTATTTATTGAGATCATACTTAGCGTACTCCCAAGGAGCAAGTTAAAGTTCAACTAACATCGCCAGTTTCTCGTTGTCAGGATACACTGAGGAATCCATACGGAGAGCTTCTGTGTGTCTTATAATTTCATATAAAAAATGATTAAATTTTATACTGGATCAGGGAGGGAAGGAAAAAAAAAATCCCAGTGCAAAAACAAGTTCTGAACCTAGGAGCACAGTTTCTGAACGTTTATTTTGTCAGATACACAGCTGACATGATTAGTTCTAATGGGGTGGTGATCCTTATTGAATTGCAGATTGGTATGAGTGACTGAAATACCGCAGGGACTTAAATAAGTGGTGCATATGGTATTACTTAGGCTGCATCCTTTAGCCAAGGTGAAGGCTTCGTTTTCCTAACATGCATGCACACACACACACACACACACCTGCTACGTATGCATCCATCTACTCTAGAAGCTCCACACTGAACATTAATTACCTATCTAGAGTAAGGCTGGCTGGCCTTTACTTCCTTCCCTTTGCCCTGTGTTACCTGAGTGCACCCCCAAGCCCCCACACTCTCCAGTGCAGATAATGGTGTATCAGATTAGTCTGCCTTGCTGCTGCGTCAAGACCCAGATCAATTTATTGACTCTGCTAGAGTGGCTGGTACAGCAATTGTTACAAGAGAAGAATAGAAAGTGAGAACGTGTACACGTGAAAAATAAAAATGACGTTTTGTTCTCTCCTGCCCCCTCCCCCCGTTTTTTGCCTCATAGATCTTTATGTGTTTACACAGCAGAGAGCACTTTACTTAAGTTAATCAGCTTCTTCTACATTATTAATTGTGACAGGGTGCCACATGACAGGATGAGTATTATGGGAAACATCGATCTCACTCCGATGGTGTGGACCTGAGCAGGTTTGGTATTCCTCTCCCTGTCTCGCTGCTTTGGGGTCCCATCAAATCACATTTCCCTGATTGACAACACAGAATACCTCCCATCAATACGATTGATTTTGTGAAAAGGACAAGGAACATTTTTCAACTGGAGAGAGATGAATTGTGGTTATGGGAAAGAGAACACCTCAGAAATCTTTCAGGTTAGAAGCCTAAATTGGGAACTAAGATATTATTGTCATCCCAAACACAAGCGTAATTTGTACCCCCTGAAAAATGATATTAGGAGAAACTTATTACAAGTGAAAAATAGACTTAGTGGAGGCCAGCAATGAACCTGAGGACATAATGGCTGTTTTTAAAAGGCCACCTGCTAATTTTTTTGTGAGGAATTTTTGGTTAAGTGCACATCTTTGAAAGACATTTCATTAAAGTTCAACTTTCATGGCTTATACCTGTAGACCCTAACATAAATCCTGTGTGAATGGACAAAACTGAGTGGGTGTCATTTGTGACCTGGAAATAAAAGGTCAACCATTGAATTTATAGCTTTTTTAGTGAAAAGAACATAAAGATTCCTGCCAACTGGAGTCAATCCATATTTTAATGTTTCCTAGTTAAGATTATAAAATCAAAGGGATTAGGATCGTGCTGCTCAGTGAAGGTCAAAAATTAAATGTGATGGGCTAAGTGTCATTCCCATGGGGCAGAAGTTAATATTTCAAAAACCATTTCTACCACTGGCAGTCAAGAAATGAATTGTCCATGATCATTAACCAAGTTAAGGGGAATCCCACTATCATTACTAAGTTTAATGATGATTATGATACTAATCAACTATATTATTAAATTACTCTGCTGTTCTGTAATGTCCCCAAACAGTAATAGTGAATTGATTGCTACCAAATAATTCTCATATATAGTTGAGAACAAGTTGAGATAGAGGATCATGGATGAAGGCCTCCTTTTGAGGAAAGAAGTTGTGACTATTTTATGGATAACAGTGATAGTGTAGAATGTTCTTTTAAGATGAAGAGTGAGTGGCACTACAGACCTGTTATTAAGTATAATCCATCAGTACATGTTTGTTTAAATACAAAAAAAAGAACATGTATTTCTCTTTATTGTGTTGTGTTTTTTTTCTCTTTCAGATTTTTGTATCATCCTCCCCACCTTTTTTTTTTTTCTTTTTTTTTTTTTGGGAAAAAAGAACGTCTATTTTGCCAGATTCCTTTTTCCACAAATTTTTTGAGCTCTGAATACTGTCTACTTTGGATTTTTATGAAGAGGGAAGAAAGGATATTTAAATGTCTTTATATGATGACTCAGACACATGTGCCCTGTACCATTTTCAAATCCATTTTAAGATGCCAGTATTTTTCAAAGTTTTAGAATATAGAACACTGAAGCTGGTAATTTCCTTAAAGATTATCCACTCCAGACTCCCGTCATTTTTCAGATACAACTTTAAGAATATTTTGGAATAAAGTTCATATCATTTTTAATAAAGTAGCACCTCCAAATAAGAGGGCCAAAGCCTGGGGAACTGAAACAACTTGCAAGGCCCCAAACCTAATCAGAGACAGAGCAGGACTGAAATGCAGGGACCTGCCATGAGTGAAGGAAGGGACTGGTGGTTTAATATGTGGCTTAGAAAATGGGGCCATGGTTTCCATTTTACAAAGGTGTTTTATAAAAGCCCAATATCCATTAGACTGACTCAAATGCATTGGAATTCCAAGAAACAAATGCATGTAATTCAGAAGTTCACTTTGCAGGATTTACTTTCACAGACTGCCATGCAGGGGTGTGTGTGTGTGTGTGTGTGTGTGTGTGTGTGTGTGTGTTTAACCTGTGCTTCTGTCTATGCTCCTGGACAGCTTTTGTTGCATATTTTCTATCTTCTGATCTTCACAGTGCAGACAAAGGTCAAAATTCCCATCTACCTTCACAGGCAAACACTTTAAAGTGCTTCTACATGAGGCAGGTCGTAGGGAGGACCTTTGATTTAAAGTTCAGCATTTACATTTGTAATTTTGACTAATTTCTGTGCTAGCATTAATTAAATTGAAATTATTTAATTAGAATAAAACTAAAATTGGTCATTAGGATTAATTTAACCTGATAGGCTTTGTGTGCCTTTCTAGACAAATATTATGAAATATAGTGATAATGAAGCAGTGAGAGGTATAATTTCACATCTTATAATGACTTTAGTATCCACCAGTTGTTCTCTCTGATATCTGGATAGTGCTGATATTGCTCTTTGTTACATCATTACTATTTAGCTAGGGCCACGCTGTATCTCTTAGTTGGCCTCTTCCCAAATATTTTTTTCCTGTCTTGAAGTCTAAAGATGTACCAAACTCCCTTCACACCACCCCCATATTAACATCATTGTTCCCTTTCCCCCACCCCCACCGTCTTCCAGGAAGGCGGTTTGCTTGGCTCATCCCTTGGGCTTTGCATCACAGTGACCTTTGTAAGCCAACAACTGCTGGGTGAAACTCCTTATGGAATTCACTAATGCTCCTCAGCCCTGGGGTCAATACTGTCAAATCTGGACTGTCCCCTCGCACCCCTTCCTGGCTGCTTGCTTTGAGTCAGAAGCAGGCACACAGAATGAAGCCCCGACGAGGGATGCCAGGCGCTGAGTAGGTAACTGTAAGGGGGTACAGGACAGAAGCGTTGCTCCTCCTGGTGCCGGATTCACCTCCAGGAAATAGTTTCCCCTCTTCATCCCACACCTTCCACATAGCTTGATTAAGCAAGCACGCTTCCAAAGTTGGTGCCCTCTGTTTCTTAAAGAAGATTACAGGTGAATGAAGCTACTGTTTTACCAGAAGAATCAGCATAAATGAAATGAGATTAGATCTGAATCTGCCTACCCACACATGAACAAGTGTGAAACACTTGGAACTTCAATCAACTATTAAATCAACTAAAAAATTATTTTGTCTTCAAAACCATTAGGATCCACCTGGATAAATTAAATCCTCAGGAAAATCTGTAAACCATTTTAAGTTTCAAATTTCTCCTGTTCACCATGTTGTCAGAGTTGCTTAAAAAAAAAAAAAAAAAGTAACGTTAGCAGTTATGTTTAATAGGCTTCCTATAGCAGCCGTTATTGGCAGGGGTCCAAAGGATAGTGGAAAATGAACCAGTTTTATAGATATTTATGAAAAAGAAAGAAGAAAAAATACACAAAAGAAAGAACACATGATTTTCAGTCATTTGGAGTTGACTGACCAATGAGAAATTATCTCTTATGCAAATTATCTCCTTTCTGGAAATCAGCCAATCAGTCCTGGCTAAAGGCTGAGAAACTCTTAAGAGTTGCAAGCCCCAATTCCACCCAATCACTGTAACTAAACTGCTGCTCCCAAAGAAACCATTTTTATCATCCATTTCTGCAGAACATCCTCTAAATGGATTCTTCTTTCCTTCATGTCCTTATCCAGTAAGAGGAACCTTCTGATTTTTGCAGCAGCGGGTTTTATTTAGAAGCATATTCACATTTAATTTGGTTTTAGAAAACCCTTAATGTTTTTTAGCATTGAGCTAGGTTGAGTTCAGGGGATTGAGAAAAAAGACTAAAAGCTTTGCATGTAGCCAGCATGCTCATGCTATTATTGAACTTTATGCAAGAAAAGTGACGGCTCAATATTGCACTAGGTTAAGAAAAGGCCATGATCTAGCACATGAAGATGAGGTTTCTGTCTTCCCCCAAGACAGAGAGGAATCCCCTTCCCCCACCCCAACAACTCCAAAAATAAAAAAGCATCAGCTCTGCATTACAGTCCCATTAGGAGACAAAACACATGTATTAGTTGATTTCATCCTTACAAACACCATGCTAGCAAGGTGGTCTTCATCCCTTCTTAGCAGAGGTGCAAACTGAGATCCAGATTCACCACACACTCCTAGTCCATCCACACCCAGCCATGCAGTTGCTTCTCTGAACCCCCCTACAGTAGTGCTTACTCTTGAACTATTTGTCTGACTCATCACATGTCACTCTGCAGGGATGCAGCTGCTGAATCTGGGTACCAGGGAAGCCACAACCTACAGTTTTGTCGGGTATGCTCACCTATCAGGAAAGGACTGCTCCAGTATGAAAAGATGCTATAAAGTAGCTCTTGAGCATTGCCCTGAGGTTACAGTTACTATTAGCATCATTGATTTATTACTGCTGAACCTACTTTCTTGCTATTGTAGATAAACTCTGATTCAGAGAGAAGTTGAGAAGCAGAGTCCTTGGTCCTCTTTCTCCTATGCCCTTTCCATTTCTGCCCATGAAAGTGATGGCTGCTTTCTCTGAACTCTTGGACCCTTGCTTAGCAATAAGGCTAATTGGCTAATTTCAATAAGCCAGGAAATCAGCTCTCTCCAGATTGGTTCCCTGTGGGCATCTGAGAACCCCCTTCAAAGCTTCCTGCTTCTAAATGAAAAATAGCCATTTCTTCCTCTCTGATGCACCTTTATTGGCTGGAAAACCCCTGAGATCTTTTTGACCCCCAAAACCTCTTAGGTTTAGGATCTCTTTTGGACTGGGTACATTTCTCTTCATAACTTAATCTTCAAGGCAGAAAAACAATTTAAGCAAACCCTAGTTTTAATATTTGAAGAGAATCAACGTGCATTGACCATTTCCACAGAAAGCTGAAAATCATTGCACAGAAATTTTAAGTCATGGCCATGAGATTCTAGAATCTACATCTAGAAGCCATTGTTCACTTTTCAACTATAATGTTAACTAGAATGCCTTTTAGGGAAAATTAAGAAGCTACAGTTCTCTTGGCCCCTGCCCTGCCTTTCTCTCTGTCTTTCTTTGTCTCTGGAGTAGACCTGAGGAAACTTTTAATACTAACGAGAACTTGGTGCCGCGTAGCCTCTGAGTCTGAAATGCCTGAGAAAGCAGCCCAGATTCCAACTGTAAAACATTCCTTCACCAAGCCTTGGAAACTAGCATACAGAGGCCGGCAGAGTTCAGAGGGAACACATGTAAATGAGGCTCCGTTATAAACTCCTGAGTAGTTTAAACCTGAACTTGAACTTGTAAACATGTTCCTTGAGAACAATACAGAAAGGTTGATGCAGTAGAACAGGAAGTCATATTTTAGCTCAGACGTTTTACTCCTAATTTAAAAGAAGGAAAGTATCTTAAAGTATTCCTTAATTGAACTGTCTTCTAGAACAGCACAAATTGGCATGTCTGCAAGATTTTTGGTATTGCAGAGTCAGAATGGAAGTGTGTATGTATATATATCATTTGAACTTACCACCATTCTTGCAAAATAAACAATAGAATTTCCCATCCATATGGTGATTTAACAAGAGGATATTTAAAGAGCCTGTCAACATATAATAGTCATGCCATCTGTAATTGATTTTATTAATTGATAATAAAGTGACAATAGAGGTGTGGGACTGTTTCAAACTAGCACTGTGTGTGTGTATTCGGAGTTTGTTCGCAAATCTCAGTTACTGGTAGAGCACTACCAAGTGGGATTTATCGGAAAACAAAGTGAGAATGAGTTTGTACGCATGCTCAATTTTATAAAACACATTCGTGGGCCGGGCGCGGTGGCTCACGCCTGTAATCCCAGCACTTTGGGAGGCCGAGGCGGGCGGATCACGAGGTCAGAAGATTTGAGACCATCCTGGCTAACACGGTGAAACCCTGTCTCTACTAAAAATACAAAACAATTAGCCGGGCGCGGTGGTGGTGGCGGGCGCCTGTAGTCCCAGCTACTTGGGAGGCTGAGGCAGGAGAATGGCGTAAACCCGGGAGGCGGAGCTTGCAGTGAGCTGAGATAGCGCGACTGCGCTCCAGCCTGGGGGACAGAGCGAGACTCTGTCTCAAAAAAAAAAAAAAAAAAAAAAAAAAAAAAAAAAAAAAAAAAAAAAAAAAAAAAAAATTCGTGAATCAGTCTTCAATAATCTTTGCTTGTGAGGTCTCCATCTCAGAAGTCACTACTAAAAAGGTAAAAAATTAATTAAATAGTCTGTGTTAGAATGATATTACCTCCCTCCAAGAAGCATAGATCCCTGACAGGGAAGCCAAGTAGCTGTGCCAGTCACATATGCTATGTACAGTCCAGGTTGTTAGGAAGGCCCTCCACGGAGACCGTCAATGCTATAGGATCTTCACCTTGCTCAAATCCCAACCACAACCCCATCAGGAAGTCTCCCCCTCATATCCCCTGGAAATATTTGGGAGGAATCTAATTGTTTGTAGCAATGAATATTGCTTAGTTGTAAATTTAATCTACAAATTTAGAAGGAAATAAATCTGAACATAAAAAGCATTTGCTGTTTCAGCATTAAAAAAAAAAAATTACTGTCATTTGAAACTGCAAACTCTCCCATGTGGGTTTGTTTTGCAAGTCACGTCTTAACAAAGACAAGTTTTGTTGCCATAAAACCCTAAATCCTACCACATCCTCAGAAGCAGGAGAAAAGTATTGCTCACTGGTTCTGGGTTTGGGCTTTTAGGATAATACACAGAGCTATGACTGCGCAGAGGGAAATTGTTCGGATTTTATCCAGGGTTGTTGGTTCAGATGAAAGCCTGACACACACACACCTCCCATCTAGATCATATCAGTGCCTCACATAATTATGCTCCTTACATTTTAGGTCAGTATCTGAAAGTCGTTTTGTGTTTTTATTTTTTCCCTCAAATGCTGTGATAACTAGTATCCTGAGGCCTGTTTTGCAGAAAAGTTGAAGTTGGATCCCTGACTCGCTACAGACTAGGATTTAGATCTCTGACTCCATGATCTGACTTTTTCCATAGGCAAGTTCATTCTGACCTCAGTGAAAGATAGGAACAGTTTTACCTCTGCCAGTATCCCATCTACCCTGTGAACGATTAAAAACACACACACACACACACAACACAACAACGATTTCTGGCACCCGTGATATCTAAAAGCAAGTGTTCCTAGAAGGTAAAGAAAGGCATAGCAACAGGATCTTGTAGTATCCTTAGAGAGGTCTGGTGAAGTTCAGGCCCCTTAGCAAGCCGGTGACTGAACTGGGACTTGAACCAGGCCACCAGACCCACAGTCCAGTGCTCAGTGACATCTCACTGTACTCTCACTGTCTTTTCTCATGAAAATGAAAACAAAGACACCACAGTCTCCTTTGCATTCTCTCCAAATGCTGCCTGTGTGTCTTGTTTCCTGGGCTGACAACAGAAGCCTTCCAGGGGTTGTGGTTTGCAGCTCAAGGTCTTCTTCACTTCCTCTTAATCCTTAGGGACTGTTGGTCTGCATGGCCTGGGAGAGAGTAGGGGTCTGTCGTGATTCCTACACGGGGATTAAACACAGGTGGAGAGGGAGGGAGACACTAACTTGAGGGGTGGGAGGAGATAGAGAATGGAACTAGAAAGACCAGGAATGGTGGACAGGGGAGAATTAAAGAGGTAAGGAGCAGACTCGTGCCAGGGCTTGAGCATGGAAGTGCCTGCTGGGGTGGAGAAGTCTAAAGGTGGCAGATGCTATCCAGTGTCTGAAGGGCTTCTTGGCTGGAAAGGTTAGTTTGGGAATTCATTTCTGGCAAGAGGCCAGATCTTCTGGCATACTATTGCAGGATGTATCTGGGAGAATTTTTGAAATAACTGGACTTTTTACTTCAATGTTATTTTCGCTCCGACTGGACTTTATCTTCCTGCACAATCCACACTAAGGTCTCCGCGATCAATAGGCTCTCAACCTGAGTCATGTTTGGGAAGAGCAAGAGCGAGGAGGCACGCCGTGGAATGATTATTACAATGTGGCCACGCTCTGCTGAGCTCCGGCCTCCACTCCCACGCCTCTCTTTTTAAACAAGAAAGGTTACCTCCCTGGGCCACCATTGGGCCAACCCCAAGTGTGACTGTCTGCACTTGTTAGACAACAGGCATTTAATTAAAATTGGAATCCGATGTGTAGAAAACATACATTTTTTTCATTTCATAGCTCCCCAGGAAGTCATATTCCCTTCCTTCCCCACTCTCCTTGACTCTCCCCCTGCCAAAAAAAAATTTTTTTTTAAATGCAAAGGAAAAGATTATTTTAATGTGAAAATCAAAAATTACAAAGGGCTAGGCTGCTTCTTTATTTTTTGCCTTTGGGGGAGACATTAGCCAATCAGAAAGCCTGTATTGTGTCTTCAGACCAGGAGCCAGCTTTTTTATGGCTAACTTCCCATATGGAAAAGGGTTTGTCCCATTTCAGGGCATTAAAATACAGCGTTTAATGAATTTGCAACTTAAAACTTTTATCTTGCTCTTATGCGATAGAAAGTGTGGCCTGTCTTCTGATATTTGTAGGCCTTTGTGGAATCAATAAATACAAAGAAACAGATAATAAACATGAGGCCCGAGTTGAAAAATAAAGCCGCGAAACCCCCTCGCCACTGCATTTTCCGCAGCAGAGCCATCTACTGCACTGTCTGGGCTCCACCCAGAAAATCCGGCAGTGCCATCATGACCACATAGATAGGAACTCTGGACAATTTCATTGGGTCATTGTCCCCTTAATCTCCACGCTGCACCTCAGATCTCAAGCAGCTTCCGTGGCGCGGGCTCCATTTAATGGATAGAATCTATTTTTCATGAAAAGCAGGAAATAAGCTGTCTCTTTCATAAAAGATTTACAAAATGTAATCATTGTTGAAATATTCCCTTTGAACTGCCGTGTCCACGGGGGTCTCCGGCTCCCAGAGTCGTGCTTCATTAGAACCCCGTCATAAGCGGCTCCAGAAGGGCAGGTACGCTGGTGGTGCCCGGCTTTGATGTCTTGAATGAATGAAAGAAAAGCACAATAAAAAAGAGCTGTTGATCAAGCATAAAATACTCTTTAAGCTGACAGAATAGCAGCGTTAACACACCCTAAGCTGCTTTTAGTTTTTCCCTTTTTTCCTCACATTTTCCTGTGCTTTGTGTACAGTGGGGGTTTGTATTTTATAAGAAGTCTCTGATCTATGTAGTATGCCATTCGCTAACAAAAACCAAAATAGGATTGTTTCTGTCCCACTTGGTTGCCTGACTACTCCCTCCCTTCCTCCCCTTTTCTCCTCACCCCCAACCTCCAAGGCGTGCAGTTTAGCCTTGCAACGCAAGGGCCCAAATGCCTTTCATAAACTTGAGCCAATTCCTTTTGTGTTGTTGGTTTCGCCGCTCTGATTTTAATATCGCAATTAAAGACAGATTTTTATTTTCTCAAGAACTTTCTCTTGCAACTGGGGAAATGGAATTGACACAGCTGCTACTTTTAACTAAGAAATTATGTCATTAAATAAGAGAAAGCCACCTTGTAGAGCGATTTGCTTTCCCGGGGACTTTAGGTCTCACATGGACCCTAAGGCCCCAGAAACCTTTTACAGTGAGAGAACCCAGCTACCCTGGCTTCCTGGTTTTCTGTAGTAACCCCTAGCCAGGCTTTTAATCCCCACAAAAACTGATAAAGTTGTTACCTCCATTTCCTGGAGTCTAAAACTGAGACCTAGTGATGCTAACTTGCCTAAGGTAGTATCTAACTAGTTCATAATGGTGCCAGGATTTTTGTCATTCGGACCCCAGAGTTCTGGCTCTTACGGCTATGCACGCAGCTCTCTAGTAAGATTTTGAAGCAAATGCAGGTGGACCAGGGTGCAATGTTTAATCCAGCAGTCTTTATTTCATGAGGTAAAAGGTTACTTGAAGAAAAACGGAAAGGAAGGGGGACCAAAAGAAAAATGTACTTGGTGGTAAGAGAGACACTAGGGCAAGCTGGAATCTCGTGAAAGATTCGGACTTTGGATGAACAGTCAAAATAATTGGATTCTGTATGCACTCTCAAGGTTTGGAGGTACTGGATGGCTTATTGGGTAAAAAGATTAGTGTTTTCCCGTCTTGAGGTTTGAACCAAAACGGAGGTCTTGGCTGGGAGCAGCACAGTCATTCTCCAGGGATCAGTGGTTTGGACAACTCCTCTGAGCTTGTAGTAAGTAGGCAGCAGTCCATGTTACAAAACTATTGCACATGCTACTGACGCAGTTGGCCGCAATTGGCCCCATTGCAACAACTCTCCCATCGAAACTACCTGGAGTGGCTTGTGGAGACTTGTGTCCCTCGAGGGAGAGTGTCTGTCATTTGGGGAGACATGGTCATGTGGCACGAGCGTGCTAGAAGTCATCCATCCAAATGCCTTGCTTTGCACTTGTTGGGGTGACTGACACCAGGCTTTGAGAACCTCGGATACAGCTTGTTCTTCCTTCCCTCCTTTATTTATTTAACAGTATTTATTACATGCCTACCCTGGCATCCCTTAGATAGCCAGCTTGCCTGGGATGAAAACAGGTAATTAAAGATTAGCAACTGTGACAGAGGAGAATCCTGAGGGTAAAGGCCCCAAGAAGACCCCTCTGAAGAAGGAACATCTAATCTTAGAACCCAAGGACTAGCAAGCATTAGCAAAGCCAAGGAGAGGGAAAGCCTGTGCCCACGCCTGGCAGGGAGGAAGCATTTGGCTTTGGGGGATCTGGAAAAGTTTAAGGCAACACAAGTGTTGAGGACAAGTGGTGAAAAGATAAGGCCACAAAGGTGCCTGGGGCCAATCCCGGCCCATTACTGTTTTAATAGTTTTCTGTACAATAAACAAGTCTTGGTTCGGAGTTACTGAAAACAGACTTTCTTTAATTAAGAAAATAAAATCAGGCAAGAAAAATGATTACAGAGATCAAAGCCTGAGGCCGGCAGTACCAGTAACTAACACCTGTGTACAGCATGACCCCCTTTTCAGAAGAAACCAGTGTAAATCACTGCTGCCTCTTACGAATACAGAATGGTCCTCACAAGACTCTGAGGCTCCCAGGACAGGGACTGGCTTGCTTGAAGTCACACTGCTGGTCAGTGGAAAAGGCGACACCAATCCTGAGTCCTTTGGACACTGGATACTGGGCATCGTTCATTGCCAGAAGTTTACAAAATCCTATTGGGAGAAAAGCAGGCTCTCTGGTATCATTTAGGGTCTAGAATCTAGCCCCTGCTTCCTGATAGACAAGAAAGTCCTTCAGGACAGGGACTATATTTTACTCATTATATCCGCAGAGCCAGCGTACATAGCACCTAGTACATAGAAAGCCCTTAGTGCTTACTGAATGAGTGAATAAATGCTCCTAAATGGTTTATGCGAATGTGAGAAACTTGAAGTCCGCTCAGAGGCCCCATCCACTTCCATCATATTGAGATGGGGAGAAGAGACTACCGGGCTTTTGGCTGATTTGCCAAGGACAACTCATTTGGGCTAAACGGTAGACTTTAGTCCATCCACACAAGTGCGGGAAGCCAAAAATGACCCATGGGAGTAGTGTGACCCAGCAAAGCTAGCACCTCCCCAAAAGAGAATGCACAACAGTGACAGCAGCTCCTGGAGTCTTGGCTTATTGGTTGGCTGAGCCTCTTTGGGGGCTGATGAGGAGCTGGGCCTGCAGGGTGCAGGGAGGCCAGCCTGTGTTTGCACGTTTCCGTTTTATGTGTGTGAATGTCCTCAAATAACCCACCTTGCCTGCAGAAGAAAGCCAAGTGTCACACCCAGTTCTGGATTCCACATTAACAACCTCCTTCCGCAGTGTTAAACTTTGCCCTTGAGGCCTTTTGTTTAAGCTTTTAATCTGAAAAACAGATTCTGCTGCATCACAGTCCTCTCTGCCCTCTCTGCCCCTGCCATCCTAGCACTCTCTGCTCCTTTTGGGGGTTAAAGTAAAATACAAAATATAAAAAATGTTTCTCAGACATTTTCTTTTCCTCTAGAATGTGCATCCTGCCCTGTTAGTAAAAGAGGATGTAAAAGCCTTTTAAAATGTTGTTGCACACATTAGAGCATTTGTTGTTAACTCAGGGGTTGAGGCCATGGCCCTCATCAGCTGTGTCTTCGGCAGCCCCATGACCGCATTTTGGAAGATGGCCCGTGTGTTCTGATTGTTCTCTGTGAAGCGTAAGAAATGGAAGAGATTGGCACCGTCAGAGGTACCTTCTGCCATTTGAGGCTTCCTGTTTAGGATGCAGTCGGATAGATATTGTTTATGGTTCATAAAACCTGACTACTGTGAGTATTCCAGAATCCCAGTGGAATGGGATTCGAACTTTCATGGAGCTGTAAATTAACGGGCAGCAAGTGTGATAAAACTCCTCAGAGAACTGTGAGGGGGAAAAAGTCGCGCTGCAATGGTTAAATGAAATTTTATAAGCACATTCAGTGTGGAGCTGTTTTGCATTACATGAGTTGAATACCTTAGAGACGCCACATCTGCAGGCACTTTATTAAATCCTTAGTCAGCACTTTTCCAACCTGATGAGATTACTTCTTCATTTGACTGGAGACAAGGAAAGCTGAGCTCTTGTCCTGGACTGAGATTTCTTTTGATGTTTCACCTTGAACACTGAAAGAGGACAGTCCCCTCACTTCCCTCCCCACTCCCGCTCAGCACATCCCAAACTGTACACATTGTGAATGTTACCAACTAATTTTACGTAACTGGAGCCTTGGTGGGAGTGTGCATTTATGGACCTCCACAACAACTACAGCTGAAAGTTCCTGAGGAAAAAATAGATCAAAGCTCTGTGTTTACTTCCTTAATGTAAATGTATCAAGATAACATCATCCTATATCGGATTGTAATAATGCCACTCACTGCACATAAGGGAGGGAGATTCCTTTGTAGTCCATTTGGATACAGTAGAGTAGATTAAGGGGCTATAAAGTACGAAGGCAAAAACCATATGAAACCTAAGCTTATGTCACTAAATGTCTGAGGATGGTCTTTGTTTCATGTGTCAACATTTTCCCAGTGATTAGCTACTCAACCCCAACAATCGGATAATCTCAGATTTCTTTTATGTTTTTCCTATATGACCCAGGAAGAAAATATGCAGAACCATTCCTCAGTTAATGTTCTAAAACTTGTACTGCTTGCATAATAGAAATTATAAGAAAATATCACAAGAGAAAAGTAGGCTTTTACAAACATTATATTGTCCATCTGGTGTTACTAGCAGCTCATGGAAGTTTCTAGAAATTGATTGGCTTACACGTGTGTGACTGTCACACTCATCCCAATGGGATTATGAGTGTCTTTAACTACAAACTGATTAGGAGAAATTCAGGGAGATATAAGAATTGTTAATCTTATTATTAGTATTCATTATTATTGTTATCTGCCCATCTGCTGCCAAATTAAGTGATTTATCAGAGACTTCAAAAAAAAAAAAAAAAAAATTCCCTGTGTGGTTCCCCTAACCAACTTCCTATTCTGGAAAACCTTGGTCAAGTAGCTGGGTTAATTGTCATGAAGATTAGTGTGATGTTGAAATAAGTACTAATGGTCAAATTATAGGAGTGAACAAGTTTAAGAATAGGTTTTGGTTTGGGCCTGAAAGGGTTAATTAAGGTTTTTTCACGGGTTATTAAAGACCCCCAACCTCTGCCTTCAGGAGTCATATTGACACCCCACCACAGGGCAGCTCAGCCCCTCTATTGACATGTTGCTGGTCAGAGCACAATAGCCTTCTGTGTCTGCAAATCATTGCTAAAATCATCTCAAGGAAAAAAAAGTTTGAAAGCTTTAACGTTAGACAAAAGCCCAAGAGTTGCAGCGCGCAGCTCAAAAACCTGGAGTCAGCAACTTCTATTGATTAAAACTAACCTTTAAAGTAACTCTGAGAGTGTGTGGTTAGCATTTAAATTTAAACATGTCATGAGTTGATTTGTGTTACTGAATACCAACTCAGAAGGAGTAACATTCGCATCGCATTTTTTTTTTCTAATTCCCTTAAGCAGCTAAAGTATTTCATGAAATGTCAATAGGGCAAAAAGAAAAAGAGGAGGGGGGCTGATGCTGGGCCTTGCAGTTTTCTTTCCCATGCAAATATCCACCCCCCAAAAGAAAAGTGTGGAGAGTGAAGCACAATAATTAGTCCTTTGTCTAACTTTCCCAAGTGCCAGAGAAAGACAGATTAATTAAATATACAACAGTGTTGGTTTTGGAGTGGGGTCTTGCTTGCTGTGTAGGTCATAAATTAGGCAGAATAAATACTTCAATGTGTTTGCAGTGGGCCTGCTACGTCAGAACCACTGGAAGGTTGGTGGGAGGAGAGCAGAGGGTTTCTTGCTAATGATAGTCACGTCTGGGTCTGTCTGGTTGCTAAGAGCAACCAGACATGATGTAACACCAGGATGAACTTGAACTTGGGGGACTTGAAAAGAGAACAATAGACCAGAGCAATCAATAAAGCCTATTTCAGTGAAGGATTACAGAGCTGCTCTGGGGTAACCTTGTCGGCAAGGCACATACTGAATAGTAAGATGTGTGAAGGAACTTTTTTTTTTTTTTTTTTTTTTTTTGCTTTGCTTTTAAGAGAAGTGCAGAGGCACTGCAGATTTTTGTAGTGCCCTGAGGTCTCTTCCAGAAACTGTGGTGTGGAAAACTGCTCCCCCTGCTGACTCACTGGGTGCCAGGCCTTTGCTTCAAGAACTACCTTAGTGTCAGATTAAAGAAGTCTGGAATTTCACAACTGACTTAGAAAGTGTGAAAACAGAAATAGTAAGCATTATTCCCCGCACCCAAAGTGTGAGCCCATTTTGTAGAAGAGAGGAAGCGGCTCTAACTTGGATCAGAGTCAGCTGTTAGGTAGAGACCTACTAGAAACACACTTTGGAGCTCGCCTTCTCTCTCCTTTCTCTGCCCCTCCTCTTTCTTTTGTCCAGTTAGATTTAGGCCATGTGTATTTGCCAGGCTGATTTCCTTTCAGGACACAAGGGGCTTTATTGTGTTCCTCAAAGCATGTGGTCAAAGAATAACATCTAAAAGTCTACAGGATGAGTAGTTTTTCGGTTTGGGCTTCAGTTTTTTAAACTTCTCTGGAAATCAAAGGTGGCTTGTGTGACTAGGAAATCTTATACCAAACTCCATGTAGCTATCACTTAGCCATTCATCCCTGGGGACCAAACGAGTCCTTACTTTACCTAATTGAATCTCTTCCACAGGGATGATCCTTCACCTGCCTGAAGCTACCCAATTAGAACCCTTTCTGATACCATCAACTTAAAGAATTCAGAAGCCTTGACTTTTGTTAGGCTTTGGTAATTTTTCTGTAAATAATGATAAATGGAGTGAATTTGTCAGGTATCTCTAGAGAAAAGTCGGCAAAAGCCACATACTTTTTTATTTCACTGGAGAAATTAACTCTGATATTAGTCCATAATTGCTCATTCTGTCTAGCTAACAGAAAAAGAAATGCCAGCAGATAAAGTGATAGATGACCAGACAATTGCTCAAAGCTAATCACCTAAGAATTTACGAAAGGAAAAGGTAACCAGTAACTGGGCTCAGCAGGCACACAGAAGGCTCTAAATAAATGCTGCAAGCATGAATGAAGGCTCTAAATAAATGCTGCAAGCATGAATGAAGTGTATGCAGTGGCCTCATTTTTCCTTTGATCAGTGTGGTACTTAATAGAGTAAAATCTTGATCCTACTTAGTTATGATGTTTCATGTTTGAAAATACTATTTTAGATATATTGGGCTGAAAGGAGCATCTTCCCTCATAAAATCTGACATATATAAGGAAAGAAAAATACTGTGACTTGCTCAAAATCACCCAGGAAGACTGGGTCCAGCGCTTTTTCCACCTTACCTCTACTTACTCTTGTATCGCTATTGACCATCTGGGCCTGTTAGGAGAGTGTCACAATCATGTATTTAGTGCCTGCACCTCATTTGAAAGGAGATGTTGAAAGTCATCAGAGTAGCCATTCATTGCCACATGAAGCCCCTCCCTTCACCCATTCTCCATTCATTCAACTCTTCTTCATTAAGAACGTTCTGTATTCCAGGCACTGGGCTAGGCACTGAGGATTGAATGATAAACAAGATGGTCAAGTTTCCTGCCCTCCTATAACTGCCCCCATCAGATAACGAAACCCTTATTTGTATTTCAAGTGAACAGAAATACCTCATTTTGTAAGACACACTCAGAATGTTGGAAAACCCCAACGAAGACAATGAATTATAATTTCAGAAGAGGAAGATCAGTTTCAGTGTCACAGGATTTATTATTGTCTGTCATGACTTTACTTTTCCCAACGAATCCCTCCCACATCCCTAACGTAGATCCTGGTTGCATGGTTGAAAAGACAACTTCTAAAGCACACTTTTTTACAAATTGTGCTTTTAATTATGTTTTTCCTTTTGTCTTCCAGTCCTGGTACCTGGGATAAAAGTTGCAGCGTCCCACCATCCACCAGACAGACCACCTGACCCCTTCTCAACTCTGTAACACGGACGCAACCTCAACCCAGCGCAGTTACAACTTCACTGTCAGTGGAAGGGGAGAAAAACCGATTCAAATCAACTTGTACATGGAAACAGCAAGCATTATGGTCAAACAGCAAAGGCCATAACCTTTTGGGATTTTTTTTTTAAAAAAAATACTTTAGGGACTGTTGTAATTTCTCATATGGTGCTGGAAATGGTTGGGCTTTGTAACATTTGAAGTGTTTCCATGGTAGCGTGAGCATTAGGTGACGTGGCTAGCAGAGGACTACCCTTGCTCACTGACTTCCTTACGGAGCCCGGCTGTTTCACAGTATTTCATGAATTTACCCACACAGGTGTGATCCTCCTTGAGCATTGAGGAGGCACATGGAGAACTAAATCTTTTGTAGTAGCTGAGATCTGCAATATATAACTTACGGGACAGTCAAAGGGCAATGTTTTTCTGTAACATATTGGAAAAAGAAAATGCAGTTGTATTCCTTTTTTATTTGTTCTTTTAGTTTGTTTTGGTTCAGCAGTCAGCAGTTAAGTATATAACATGGCCCGCAAGGACAATGAATCCACTCACATTGCAGAACAATTCCGAAAATGGCAAACTACTACTACTACTGTTCAGTTTTTTAAAAGTTTTGAAATGCTGCACTTACATTAAAACAACAACAACAACAACATTTTTTCAACAATTTCAACAATGACACAAAAATTCACATGGAAATGGGGAAGATGGTCTGTTTTGACAGAAACTGACAGGAATCAATCAAAACAATCGAATTTTGAATTGAGTAAAGTGCAATTTCATTGGATAGCTAAATATCTTTGTAAGATAGAGATTGTTGAAAATTCTATTTTGTTTTCAAGTCCTTTCACCCCAGGACTCTAAATTATTGGGTAAAAAACAGCCTTG
>NW_016806642.1:8052431-8072489 GCF_001698545.2 Rhinopithecus bieti | reverse complement strand
AAAACTGAAGGAAATTAAAAAAAAAAAAAAACAAAAAAACAAATCTAATGGTGCTTTTACCACAATATGTTAACTACATTAAATGCTAATTAATTATTTTCTGTTATCAAAGCACATGACTAAAATGAAATCATGGTATCTGTTAATTTTATAAGCTAGAAGTCACTATAATGGGTTATGCCAATTCTAAAAAATTTTACACATATCTGGCATCATAGGATTTATCAGTTATCAGACACCTCATTGTACCAGAGATTGTCCAGAAGTTTTAAAGACCTTTGCGTCCCTGAACTGGGCTATGGGAAATGATAATAGTAAGAATAATAATGATGATGATGAAACCAATACTGACACAAATGCTGGTGCCCATTCACATCAAGGGGTACTTGTTAGGGAAAAAAAAAGTTTGCACCCCCAAATGTCCTGTATCTTATGAAAAAAAAAAAAAAAAAAAAAAAAAAAAAAAAACCACAGAAACATAAAAAAAAGTGCAAGTGATTTTTCTACCAGACAGCGAAGCACCCCTTTGCTTCCCATGCGACTTCAAGAAGGTTTCCTATACTATACATATATATACGTTCTGGTTGGCAAGCCCTGCTGATCAGAGAAAGTCTCTGCATGTTCTAGTGTTAGTAACTAATTTTTATATAGTTAATGTAGGATAAAGTAGAGTGCATTAAGACACAATATTGTAATCCCTACTCTAGGCACTTGCCTTTAAACTATGTTTTTCAGCCCTTCAGAAGGGTTCTACTACTGTCCTATACAATCAAGTAACTGAAATTCTTGGGAAGACACTTTGCTCCTCATCTTTCCCCCCGAAACAATGTTGTTTTGTTTTGTTTTTTTTCCTTAATTTGCACGAAAACAAAAATTCCATATCAATGTGCCTTGCCCTGGATAGCGATTATTTGTGGAATTGTTGCACATGCTCCTCTATTGAAAGGGGTTTTTCCCTAGTCAAGCATTTGGAGACACTTTTTGTAAATGTGACTTTTATGTCAGCCATTGTCAGTTTCAACATCTAGAACTAAATAGAAAGCTAGTTGTTCCGCAGATAGGAGTAGTCTTTATTGTCCTGTACGGTCGGTGGCAGTGCTATTCTGAGATCTGTAGATGCTTAGAATATCAGTATTTTGGATGTTGCTGCATTTTACAATTTATTTGGAGTCTTCCTTTATTTTCCCCCAGATATATGAAAATATGCAATACCTGCTTATATCATGTAGAAAAGCTTAGCAATTATTAATTTTTCTTTTATTTTTTTTTATTTGACCAAAGTCGGTGCTGCACTTGGCGCAGTGTGTTTTAGGTGTTTGTCTTTGTACTTTTTTGTGATTTTTGAATGCACGTGCGCAGGAAGGGCTCCTCTTAGAGAAGCAGTCAAACTGTGAAGCACTAAGCTGACCCTGCTTCAAGCAATTTTGTTTTTACAACTGTTCCTTTCACAAGCAAGCCTTAAAAAGAAAAAAAGACAACTTCCTTTTCTTCAGCTCCCACACCCCATTTTCTTAGCAGACTGCAGTCAATCCACATTCAATAAAAGTATATAATGCCCATTTTATATGCACGTTTTAAACTTCCAAGTTCTGAAAATTGTTTACTGGTTATCTCTATTTAAGGAAAAAAAAATAAAATAAAACATTTTGGATTTTCATATGTGTCTGATAAGTGGTTGAATAGTCGTTTGGCGCTGTTGTATGGTGTGATTGTCAGTGTATGGTGTCACTTCCTATAGCCAGCCAGCATACTTTGCCTTCCCCTATAGCACTTAGCTGGGCATTACTTTATTATGACATATGTGCACTAAAAAAAAAAAAAGGAAAAAAAGGAAAAAAAAAGAAAAAATAGCAGCTTTCAGTGCTTCACAGTGAAGGGAAAAAAGCCTAGACAAACATTTTGTCAGAACCTTGCAATAAGCCAAGGTATTACCAGTAAATTGGTTGTATATACAATAAAATTGCACCCTTTTTTAAACAAAACAAACTAAGCAATAGTTTGGGCAGTTTTAGTTGTTTTTAGTGAGCATGTTGTAGTCATGACTGCAAAGAGAGAGAATAAACTGCCCACTCAGAAGATATGTAATTTGTATTGTTGTATAGTTTTATTGATTACACTGATTTATTCTACCCTATTTTATAATGCAGGACTTTTGTAATGTTGTTTAAATGAGGAAAAATTTCTGTCAAATTAGCCTAGTGAAATTTCTGATTGTTCATTATAAAGGCAGCGTTCATAGAATTGCTTTTCTTTCTTTTTACCCCCCCTTTGGGAACTGGATTTAAGTTTAAAACTTTCCTGTTTCCTTTTTTTTTTTTTTTGTAAGTATTTAAATACAGTTATTTTTTTCTCTCAATGGTATAGCATATTCCTATGCTTGAGAAGTATAGGTCTACTGAAAAACCATTGTAAATGGACGTTACAGGTATGCTGTATTTTTGAAGGTATTTCGTTGTATTAAGTTTGATGAAGCTAAAATTAGGGAACTCTGAACAGATTTGCAGGAAAAAAATGTTTTAAAGGCTTTAAAACATTAGGGAGGCAGTCTAGGGTGATAACGAACAGGGGTTAAGTATTAAATACACTAAGTTACATTTTTATTCATGTTTCATTGTCCAGAAAGCAGCAGGAAACTAGTTCAGTTGTGATCAAGCAGGAAAAAAGAAACAGCAACAGTTTCCAGTGTTTTTGCTTTTTAGCTTAAAAGCATAGTGAAGATGCTTGAGGAAGACTTTGCTACCTGGGGTGTGTAGACAGACAGACTGAGAGCTATCAGCATTTGAAGGCCCAGCCCTTGACTCTGAGACACATTTGAATTTTTTCTCTCCCATCAAATGGCATTAACAAGATTGGGCAAAGATGAGTCCCTCAAATTTCTGTGTGTGTGTGTTTTTGTTTTTTTTTTTTTTTTTTCCTTTGGGAACTGAAGTCAGAGGCACGAGCAGTAAATCTTAGCATTTTTCTGTAGACTTTTTCTTCTGGCCCTTGTCCCTGCCGGCAAAACACCCCTTTTCTGATCATCTGTGGGCAGAGGCCCTCCCAGTAATGCCACTCTCTCCATGCTAGAGAGCCTTCTCTTTCCTCTGAGGTTTGAACTGATGTTCTGTTTCTTCACACCCTGGCATGACAGGTATGGTCAGCCTGCTCCCCAGGCCCGTCCCTGCCGCCAGGTGTGGGCTCTAGGCAGGCCGACAAGGTTACACCTCCCAAAGCTTGTGATCTTCATTTTCTCACAGTCGAAGTGTGAAGGAACCCAGACTTCCCCGAGCCACGGTGTTCAGTCAGCCCACAGGAATATGCAGGACCCATCTCCAAAAGGTTGTCTTTCATTTTTTCCAAACCCTTAGCCCCATAAGGTTTGAATCCTGTAGTTACAGTGGCATAAAAGATTGACAAAACCTGGATTAAGGAAAACTTTTTTGTGCGTGAATTTTTTTTTTTTTTTTTAGGGGAAAGGGATTCTAAGAATGTCATTTAATGTACTTCACCTCATGTCTCTGGAAATACCTTTGTCCATAGTGGCGGTGGTCTCTCTCTCTCTCTCTCTCTCTTTCTCTCTCTCTCTCTGTTTGCTTCTGTTTTCTTTCTTGTCTTCATTCTTTCTTTTCTTTTTATTTTTGGTAGCAGGCCTCCATAGAACAAATCTAAAACACAACCACCATAGTAATGTAAGGAGAGCTTCAGTGGCACCTCACCACCCACCTCCGAGATCTGTCCAAAGACAGTCTCAGAAAGCTGCACTGCCCACCGGCTCGGCTTTCATTCAAATAGGCTTCCAAGGCCAATTCTGTCTTGAAGTCAATGCATGTATTTACTGTTTGACAGTAAACCCGCTCTGCCTTCTCCACGTCCAAGGCTGTGCATTCGTCTAATTAGCGTCGTGTATGTTTTCCTTTTATTTTTTCCAATAAAAAAGCAGTGGGATGAAAATTGCTTTGATATATAGCAGGTAACATTGAAGCTATTCCATAGCACTTAACTGTAGTGAATACTGTGTCACCAATTTTGAAATCAATTTAATGTTTAATGCAAATCCATTACATGGTGCTATTATAGGCTGACAAAATGATTTACACAAATGTGACAACTTGGGCTCAATTCACTCTGCTTTCCAACAGTGTAAATGCATAGCAGTGTTTATCTGCATGAGAACTATGCACTAATCTATCTGAAGAAAAAAACTATATCAACTTTGGTATCTACTTTCCGTTTACTCCAATCCTTGCCTTTTTGGTCATTGTTATAATGCCAGCTTTAGGACAGAAAGAATTATAAGAAAACCAGCATAATACCTGATATATTAAAATGTAGTGCCTGTGAAATCTGTATTATATTGCTCTTCTGAAGTAAGATTTTTCTACACCGGTAGCCTTCGCTGTCTGTCAGTCAGGACCTTCTGGTATAGGTGATGTAAAATAACCGTACAATATTAATGCATGCTATTCCATAATGCTTAGTGAACTGTATGAATATTACTCAAAGTTATGTTAGTCTTTTTTTCTGACTTGGTTCTTGTCAGCTAGATTTAAAGGTATTTCACTGAGAACGCAAATTCTGTCTTTTCTTGATTTCGGCTGTTTTCAGTATTTTGGAGGTATACATTTACTTAAATTCAGTATTACTTGTGTTTTGTTTTGTTTTGTTTTTTTGTTTTCTTTTTCCTAGGGGACAAGCATGGGTGTTTGATTTCAGAAATCAGTACCTGGCGAGATTTTTGTCTGAAAACAACTATTTGAATTTCAAGAACTGTGCCGCGAAGACACCCTGAGAACATTTGCAAGTCAGGGGCATTTTCCTTGACCCTCAACTGACGCTGTGCTGAGACTGATACATTTTCTTAATGGACAATGTTCAGCCAGGTACCCATGCTTGATCCATCTTCACACCAGACCTCCTCATATTAAAAGGAAAAATAAGAAAAAAAAATTAAGAAATCACATGGCTATTTAGTTTCATGCACAGTTGCAATATCTTCTTCAAAATAAAACTCTGTACAAACTTTGGGCCCGATTCATAAGAAAAGAAGTTTGCTATTAACACGGGATTTTTTTTAATATACTTTTTTTGGTCTAAATTTGAAATTACTTGCTTTCCAAATTAAATAAATTTCATCTCATTTTTTTTCCCTAAACCAGCACCCATCTGCCTTTTATTCCCCAAAGAGTTACCTTACCCAGATTAGGGGGATGGCATGTGGGGAGCAGATAGTGGAAATGCTTAGAAAGATAAGGGGGACCACCCACAGCTGGGCGTGAGAACAGGGAGGCTGTGTGTGGGGGTGGGACCTCACCTGTGTGCCTAGCATCCTGAGTTTTACATGTAGACACATTAGCCGATTTGATTCAGAAAAACAAACTTTCCCAAAATGTGTCTGAACCACAAGAGTATACAGTGGAAGTGCTACCTCTAATCTAACCAGAGCACCTTCATGGTGGAAAATACCCACCAGGTCGTACAATGTGAACTTTTGTATCTCTGCAGTGGTTTCAAGGACATATAGTGTCCAACATATGGGCCATTTTTCCTGCTGTTTTTATACTCAACTTCTCAAAATGAAAAAAGCTTTTATTTTCCTTTGACTTTATTTGTGTTGTTCTTATTTTTTAAATTTTTATTTTTTTGGTAATAGTCTGTAAATTCGCCTTTTGGGGTTTTTTTTTTTTTTTCTTTGACATTGCAACCTAAGGTCATAAGGCCGCTAGCTCCGCTGGGACGGAGGCTTGAGAGAGCTGCCAGCTCGGTGCCTTCTCCCTGGTCTCAGACCGTCGTCTCTGCACTGCGAAGGCATTTGGTAGCCTCACCACTGAGATACTAACTAGACCTAGACTAGGAGCTTTATCAGGTTCTAGGAGGTCCTTTAGGAAGACTCTCAAAGGCAAATCCCTGATCTCCCATCCCACCCTTAGCCCTGCCCTCTCACCAGAGCAAAATTCACTGGGGACTTTTCCCACCACACATGGAAATCTGTCCACTCGGAATACCTCCGTTTTCCATTTCAAATTGTAGGGGGAGGGGATGGAACACTTCCAGTGATGGTAAGAAATCTGTTATGAAATGAAACACCCCCCGTGTTAATAACTTGGTCTGAAATCTGTTTTTATGAGCCGGGCCCCCTGTGCCTCTAGTATACTTGTATTGACTCTCATAGTTACCCTTTTAGTTTTACTGTGTTCTGTGAAAATTTGTAATTGGTTGAGAATCACTGTGGGCGTCCATTCTTATTCAACTAAATCTCCACAGGTTTTTTGAGCTGGTGTGGATTAGTTTAACTCTTGTATTCAACCATTAGTGCTACCACCTTCTCACATTACAATACAATTACTGGAAGCAAGTACTGCATTTCCTATGCAACAAAAAAGGAAAAATAAAAAATTGCTAATGCTATGGAAGTTGTGTCATCATTTGCTTTACAGCATGCCTGGGTGATTGAGTGACGGTCACCGGTGTGGACTGGAGGCTCCCACAGAAGATGGTCTTTATACACCGTGGGATTTGTCAGGCACATAGTATCCTTGGCTGTGTTCTGACCGGCACTGTTATTTTTTTCACCTACCTAGACAAATACAGGACTTGACACTCACGTAGTGTTTACTGTGTGCTTGATATTGTTCTGAGTGTCATATAGATTGTATCAGTTGGGACCCAATTGGGAATCAGGAATAGGATTCAGTGGGTTTTCCAACAGGGGCTGTAAAGTTGCCTAGGTATTAGTAACTGCGGGATACAGCCACCACCCCTGGAGCTGGGGAAACTGAAGGGAAAGGTGGGCTTACCAGAACCTAGGCACTCAAGGAGGGACACCACACAGCTGATAATTGGGTCTTTTCTAAGGGGGTTGGTCACCATGAGGGTGGGGACAACACATGGCCAGTGGCCAGACCTCTGAGAAGACATGGGGTGCTGGCGCTAGAATCACTGCGGGGAGTGAAGGGGAGATTAGTACTTCTAAGAAGGTGAGGTGTGGCTGGTGCCAGAGTGCCCAAAGGAGCTGGAGGCTGCAGGTGCAGCTGTCCTCTGCTGCGGTGTCATTGTGGACAGAAACTGAAACCAGAAAGAAGTCCCTTCGCCCTCTTCCTCCTCCTCCTCCTCCTCCTCGGCTCCTGCCTGTGTCTCTCATGGGCTGGACCTAATGGTAGCCATAAGGCAAGGGAGTCTGGAAAAGGTAACGAGAAAAATATCAGCCCCAACCCCATGAAGCAGAATATAGAATACAGCTTGGAGACAAGACGATACATAAATAACAGCAGACATATCTCAGTCCATTCAAACCTCACAGCCACCGGGGAGACAGGGTCTCAAAATCTGCTTTTATCCTCTTATAAATGAGGAAGCCAAGGCAGGGGGAGATTAAATAATTTATCCAAGTCCATATAGTGCGTAATTGACACAGTGGGATTTGAATCCAAGAAATCCGGCCCCAACCTCCATCCTATAATCACTGCAATATATTGACTCTTAATTATTTATTCAATAAATACTTATTGAGTGCCTACTGTGTACCAGAGACCATGCCAGGGGCTAGAAATAGTAAGTAAAGATGGGGCATCTATGCTGATAAAGGATGCATTCGAGTGGACAAAAGAAACATTTAAATAATGTTTGAACAGCAGCAAAGGTAAGCACGTGGTTGTGATACATGCCATAAATGATATACATTGATGCAGGAGGATGCCATGAGCTCAAGAGTTCAAGACCAGCCTGGGCAACACAGGGAGACCCCATCTCTACCAAAAATGTAAAAATTTAAAAATCGGCTGAGCATGGTGGTGTGTACACCTGTGGTCCCAGCTACTTGGGAGGCAGAGGTGGGAGGACGGCTTGAACTTGGAAGGTTGAGGCTACAGTGAGATATGAGTGACAGAGCGAGACCCTGTCTCAAAATAAATTTGTTTAAAAAGAAGTATATACATTGCCATGAAAGCCTAATGACACTAGTGCGATAGGTAGAAATTAACCAGGCAAAAGAGGGAAGAAAGAATATTCTGCGCAGAAAAACAAAGAACCTGAGTCAAATGGAGCTCAGCACCTGTGAGGGGCTAGAAGAAGGTTTGTTTGGATGAAGAGGAGAAACGGAGAGGAAATGCGGTACAAAATGAAGCTTGATATTTAGGTCAAGACATTGTGGGACCTTGCAGGCAGGTTTGTCCTACCCTTTAAGAGCTTTACAAAACATGTATCAGTCAGATTAGACTAGGCCTATGCTGTCATACAAATAAGTCCAAAATCTCAGTGGCTTACAACAATAAAGGTTGACCACTGATTTTACATGTCTATCAAAGGTTGCCTGGGGCCTCTGCAGAG
Source organism: Rhinopithecus bieti (assembly GCF_001698545.2). NCBI lineage: Eukaryota > Metazoa > Chordata > Mammalia > Primates > Cercopithecidae > Rhinopithecus > Rhinopithecus bieti. The sequence goes on along the minus strand of NW_016806642.1, from coordinate 8,064,188 downwards.
GATCTCATTCCGCGACCCAGGGTGAAAAGTAGCTACCATATGGACCACTGCTGGATGTGTTAGCAAGGCACATAGCTGGCTTTTAATATTCCAACTGGATTTGACACACACCACTCCGCTCACATTGCACTGGCCAGAGCAAGTTGCCGGGCCATGCCTGGGTTTGACAGGACCTAGAAGGATAGTCCTTCCCCACAGAAGGCTTAGAGAACATGATTGCAAACTAGTTAAGAGAGGAGAGAGAAGTAGGACCTGAGTGGAGAGGGCCGCCGAAAAAAAGCTACTGCAGCAATGGAAGAGATGACAGATTCCCAGGCTGTGGTGCCCATGATAGAATGAAAGAGAAGTGGATAGATTTGAGAGATTAATACAGATATTAATAGCCACTGCATATTGAGCTCTTTCATGTGCCAAGTGCTATAGGTGATTTATCCCATTAAATTGAGTATGTTCTCTCTTATTATTGTAGCTCTCAGAAAGGTGTAGTCAGTCCTCAAAACACATTGCTGACTCAAGTGAATAGAGCAATTTCACATGTACATGCCTTAGAGTTTAAGTTAGACCAAATCAGTCACTATCTTATTTCAGTCTTGAGTATTTGGGGTTAAGAAATTGGAATGAAGGTCAGCCAACACCACCCCTTTATTGACATACTCTGTGACAAAGTGGTGCTTAATACTGGGCTCAAAGGGAAGGCAATGCAGTGATCAAAACCATGGACTCAGGCCCAGAAAGCCTGGGTTGAATCCTGGCTCTGCATTTTATTAGCTCTATGGTGTTGGCAAGTGCCTCAGTTTCCCCATTGGTAAGATGGGAATAATTATAACAGCACCAAACTACTTCACAGCACTGATGTAGATATTTGATGAGTTAAATTTTGTAAAGTGGTTAACAGTGGCTTGGCATATTGTAAATGCTATTTGAACCATCAAATTGGAAGCATATTCCTGACCTTGGAAGCTGACCCTATGGGATGAAATCCCAAGACTGTTTCACAGATTAATCATGGGAAGGACAAAGGGACTTGCCTTTGGGTTTGTGTCCTGACTCTGGAAACTGTGGGCAAATAACTGGCCCAAAGGGCAAGGTGCTTCAGGGCAGTTCTCTGCTGCTGATTTTTGTTTTGTTTTGTATTGTTTCCTCCAACAGGGAGAGTGAAGGCTAAGGGAGGGCCTACTGATTGACAAAGGACCCTGTCCTCCTTTGCCACCTTCTACTGATAATTAAAAACAAAAACCAAGAGACAAAAAAACAGTTTCCACCTTAACGGAGAAGATAAATAATTCTGGTTGAAAACTCGAGATTAAAGTCTGTCTGAACTGGGCACACTGGCTCACGCCTGTAATCCCAGCACTGCGAGAGGCCAAGTCGGGCAGATGACCTGAGGTCAGGAGTTGAAGACCAGCCTGGCCAACATGGTGAAACCCCGTACCTACCAAAAATAATTTTAAAAAATTAGCCAGGTGTGGTGGTGGGCGCCTGTAATCCCAGCTAATCGGGAGGCAGAGGCTGGAGAATCACTTGAACCCAGGAGGTGGAGGTTGCAGTGAGTGGAGATCATGCCATTGCACTCCAGCCTGGGCAACAAGAGGGAAACTCTGTCTCAAAAAAATAAAAATGGGCCAGGTGCAGTGGCTCACACCTGTAGTCCCAGCACTCTGGGAGGCCGAGGCAGGCAGATCACCTGAGGTCAGGAGTTCGAGACCAGCCTAACCAACATGGAGAAACCCCATCTCTACTAAAAATACATAGTGTTCATAGCGGTGCATGCCTATCATTCCAGCTACTCAGGAGGCTGAGGCAGGAGAATCGCTTGAACCTGGGAGGCAGAGGTTACAGTGAGCCAAGATCACGCCATTGCACTCCAGCCTAGGCAACAAGAGCGAAACTTCATCTCAAAAAAAATTAATAAATAAAATAAAATAAAAATAAAAATAAAATGTGTCTTTTCATGCCTCCTTGTTCAGTAGGCATCCTGTTTCCTTTGACAATGTGTGCTCTTGGGGACCGGAAGTCACTTGCTAGCCAGGGAAGAAAGAATTCCCTGATCAGGCTCTGTGGAAGCAGTGGGGCTAGATTCTTGAAGGCCCTAAGATCACTTCATCTCTAGCTCACTTGCTGCTTCCACTTCCACCACCATGGCTCTTAACACTGACCTGGGCCAACTCTTTTCTATGAAACTACAAAAGCTTATTATGTAAAGTCATTCAAAACAAGCATAACAAACATCATTGAGTAGCTCCCATGTGCCAGAACTTGGGGCTAGTGAAGGAGATGAATTTGAGATCATCCCAGAAGGGTGGAGTCTAGCAGAGGAAGCAGACATGCAAACCAAATAATTGCGCCACAGCCTTGCAAGAAGCAGGAAGACATCATGGGCCAAGTAATCTGGGAACCAACCATTCCTAAGGAAGAGAGAAGAGGGAGGAGCAGGGGCTCTACAGGGAGACCCTGGAGGCTACAGGGAGGAGATGCACAGTCCAGGACTTCAAAGATGAGGAAGAGTTCAAGAGATTGGTTGGAAGATATTAATGATGCTAATAGTAACAACAGCCACATGCATTGAGTGAACCCTTAACTTCACACTGTGTTATTCTAAGTGCTTTCCACGCACTCGCACATATAATCGAACCCAGTGACAGAGACACCATTGTTATCCCTGTTGTACAGATGAGGATACTGAGGCACAGTTTCAGTAGCGTTTCTTCCCTACTTAATAGCTACCTGTGTATGACCTTAAAGTGCAAACACTCAGAGGCTTAAGGGGTGTGGTGCCTGACATGTGTAAATCACAATTTGTTCCAAAAGGAAGTCTGGTTGACAGTGCTCTTCCCAATGCCCAGAACAGTGCTTGGCGTATAAAAGGCACTCTATAGTGTGAGGGGATGAGCATCCTATTATCCTGTGTGCCCCTCCAGATGCACTCTCCAATTATCTCCAAAATCCTCTGTGCTCAGAAGGCTGACCTGTGTGGACCACATCGATGGGCTCCCCTGAACTAGAGCTTTCAATTGAGATCGGCAGATTGGAAGCGCTGACAGATTGGTGGATTGGAGGAGAGTGATGTCAGGTATTTATGAGGGGACTACAGAAATTTCCTGGAGAAAAGGAGTTAAAAGACAAAAATAATGCCTTTCCAGGGGTCATTTTAAAAAGATAAAATAATTTTTGGCTGGGCGCGGTGGCTCATGCCTGTAATCTCAGCACTTTGGGAGGCCGAGGCGGGCAGATCACTTGAGGTCAGGAGTTCGAGACCAGCCTGACCAACATGGTGAAACCCTGTCTCTACTAAAAACACAAAAATTAGCCAGGTGCGGTGGTGGGCTCCTGTAATCCCAACTACTCAGGAGGCTGAGGCAGAAGAATAGCTTGAACCCAGGAGGTGGAGGCTGCAAAAAAAGATAAAATAATTTTTTAAAACTACAAACTTTGTTTCTCAACATGAGCTCCATCAATTTCAAGACATCTTTGTGAGGGATGATCGCAGTCATTTAGTCCATCCCTTGAGAACTGAGGGTCCCAGAAATTTAACCATGTCAGTGCAGTCTTTCTTACATTATTAACTGGACAAAAATGGGTACCCTTTAAATTTTTTTTTAAGATTAGGAGACGAAGTCAGAAAGAGTCATAGCAGGACTGTGATGTGGATGCCTAATGATATTCCATTGAAACTCTTGGAACGTTTGCCCTTGTTTGAGGAGAGGAATGAGCAGGAGCACTGTTGTGCTGGAAAATGCCTCTCTGGTGAAACTTTCCTGAGCATTTTTCTATGAACACTTTGGCTAACTTTCTCCAAACACTCTCATAGTAAGCAGATGTTATTGTTCTTTGTCTCTCCAGAACGTCAACAAGCAAAATGCCTTGAGCATCCCCCAAAAACTGTTGCCATGACCTTTGCTCTTGACTAGAACAGTTTTGCTTTGACTACACACTTCTACTTCTTTGCTTTTTTTTTTTTTTTTTTTTTTTTTTTGAGAGACAAGGTCTCATTCTGTTCTGCAGGCCAGAGTGCGGTGGCATGATCACAGGCCATTGAAGCTTCTGCTTCCTCAGCTTAAGCAATCCTCCTACTTCAGACTTCTGAGTACCTGGGACTACGAGAGTGCACCACCATGCCTGGCTAATTTTTTCTATTTTTGTAGAGATGTAGTCTTGCTATGTTGCCTAGGCTGGTCTCAAACTTCTGGGCCCAAGTGATCCTCCCACCTCAGCCTCCCAAAGTGCTGGGATTACAGGTGTGATTCACTGTGCCTGGCACACTCCCACCTGCTGGTAGCCATTGCTTTGCTTGTGCTTTGTCTTCAGGATCATACTGGTAAAGCCGTGTCTCATCTCCTGTTACAGTTCTTCGAAGATGTGCTTCAGAGCCTTCATCCCACTTGTTTAAAATTTCCATTGAAAGCTCTGCTCTTGTCTGCAGCTGATCTGTTTTGGCACCCATTGAGTGGAACAGGTAACTTAACTGTAATTTTTCACTCAGAGAATTGTGTAAGCTGAACCAGTTGAGATGTCTATGAGGTTGGCTATTTTTGTGCTGTTAATCATTGGTCCTCCTCATTTAGAGCATGAACTGGGTTCATTTTTTTCCTCACAAATTGATGTGGACAGTCAGCCACTGTAGGCTTATCTTCAACATTGTTTCTTTCCTTCTTAAAATGAGTCATCCATTTGCAGCCTGCTGATTTCTTTTTCTTAGAGACAGGGTCTTGCTCTGTCACCCTGGCTGGAGTGCAGTGGCCCAATCCCAGCTCACTGCAACCTCTGCCTCCCGGGTTTAGACAATTCTCATGTCTCAGCCACATGAGTAGCTGAGATTAAAGGTGTGCACCACCACGCCCAGCTAATTTTTGTATTTTTTGTAGAGATGGGGTTTTGCCATGTTAGCCAGTCTGGTCCTGAACTCCTGGCCCACCTCAGCCTCTCAAAGTGCTGGGATTGCAGGTATGAGCCACCACACTTGGCCTAGACTGCTTATTATTGGGGGGCATTGTTCCCATAAACTTTCTGGGTTGCATCAGTGATCTCACCATTCTTCCATCCAAGCTTCACCATACATTTGTTACTTCTTGCTTTCATTTCAGCAGAATTATGCTGCTCTGATGGGGGCTCTTTTAAAACTAATGTCTTATCCTTCTTAGTGCCTCAAACTAGATCCTATTCAGTCACGTTACAACAAGTTAGTATGAGTTTATTTTGGTGTAAAAGTTTTGAAAATCATGCATAGTTTTTTCCTAATACACATTTTCCGTGAACTTTTTGAAGACTTATTGTATTTCCCTGGCTCCCTCTGGTTCTCCTCTGGCTGGTGACATTCCTCAACAGAAGGCCACAGCTCCTCTCAAGATGGGTCTCTGGACCCGAATTTCTCCTTCTACTTTCTAATAACTGCTCCCTCCCTCATTCCTTCAGGCATGGGGTAGTAAAAGCTCTGGGGGTACTGCTCTATCCTTTGTATTCTCCCTTACATCTTGTCCACACTTTTGTAAAAATTCTCTATATTAAGCCCCTCTCAAACCATCTTGAGTTGTATGTGCCATGTGTTCCTTGACTGATAGAGAGATCAAGCCAGAGCAGGCTTCTGGAATCTTCTTTCTCCTGAAACTCCAGCAGAGGCTCAGATTTATTCACATGATAGAAGTCAAAACCATAAATTTTCCCATCTTAGTTTATCCTAGACTCAGAAGGCTGGACTCAACCTTGAAAGGTCACTGAAGTCCATTTCTCTGCCTCCAGCTAGGAATCCCGCCCCACCCCACCCTGACTGCTCCTGTCAGAGGGAAGTACATCTTACTCTGAAGATCTCCAGGTAAGGAGATACCATAACTCACTCATGTGTCTTCGGCCTCCTTGCCTGATAAATCTCCCTCCTGTCTAACAGGAACCCCTCGTGTTACAGGTGAAGCCCATTTCCTTTGTCTGTTCCTTGGCAAGAGCTGAAATAAGATCCTTCATTCTTTGAAAATAGGCATTAAATCATCCCTGCCCTTCTCCGGCTCTGAAGTGCAGATCAATGAAGGCAGACAATCGGCACATGTTAGTCTCAAGCAGTCAACCTGGACGTTCTAGAGGAACCCTACACTGTAACTAACATTTACACGAATAGGTTTGAGAGGTTTATCCGAGGCAGAAGGGAAAGATGGAGCCAAAATCTCTGAAGGAAAAAAAAAAACGGCTGGAATGGGTTTCTGACAGAAGTGATGGTGAATTCTTCTTTTTCAATTTACTTTTATCTTATTGGCCATTTATCCTCTTCCTGTTATCCAAACCCTGAATTCTGGAGGATGCTGGTTTGCTGCTATTGACTAGCCCTGACAAAGGCTGCCACTCCATGAACAGAAATCTGCAGGCAGTTCCCCTCAGCTCTGCCTTCAGACCTTTCTGTATTTGTCTGCTCAGGCTTTCATAACAAACTACTACAGACTGAGTGGCTTCAACACAGAAGTGTATTTATTCACATATCTGGAAGGCCACAGGCTGGAAGTCCAAGGTCATGGTGTTGGTAGGTTTGCTTTCTTCTCGGGCCTCTCTCCTTGGCTTGCAGACGGTGGCCTTCTGAGTTCTCACATGACCTTTTTTCTCTGCCTGCAAATGCCTGGTGTCTCTGGTATCTTTCTTTGTGTCCAAATGTCTTCTTATAAGGACACCAGTGGAATTAGCCCCTGGCCCACAACAGCCTCATTTTAATTTAATCACCTCTTTATATGACTTATCTCCGAATATCTTTGGAGGCACTGGGATTTCAACATATGACCTGATTCAACCCATTATACTCTGCTTCTTCTCTTCAGCAATCTCTCCCTAACTGGCTTCCAATGGACTTGAACTGAGCCAGCCATGAACCAGGAACAGCAGTAAAACCTAGAATCTGATAAACCTCATAGTCCACAGACCACTGCTTTAAAACAAATTAAACTAAAATTCAAAAATGTCTCCCCTAAATCTTGATTTACACATATACATTTACATGCAAGCACATGTGTGTGAGTGCACGTGTGCGTGCGCGCACACACACACACACATAATCCCAGTTGTTTGTTTTAAAGCATTTACCTGGATTATTAAAGTGTTCTCTAATCTCATACACTTTGTTTTATTCTCATTCCTAGATTGGTAAACTCAATCACATGGGATTTCAGCCTATTCCTACAAAAGCATACATGGCTAATGTGTCAGCCCCTTCTCATTCCTACATCATTTAGATGTCCAGCCTTGAAACCCAACAGTCAACACTATAGAGGGTGCTTAACTTGTGTCACGGGGTTATCTCATTCAATCATTTAATCCTTCCAGTAACCTAGCAGTGTAGAAACTAGGAGTCCCATTCAATAAACGAAGAAACTGTAAGACACAGAAAAATTAAAGTCACCCAACTGGAAAGCATGAATCCCGAGGGCTCACCTTTGAGCCCCAGAAGCTGAGTAAAATTTATTTAGACAAAGAGTTGCTATCAACTAATACTATTGAATACTTGTACCCCAAAATGCTCACAATTGGGACTTGTAGATACCTCACAATCCTTCAGTGCTTTCAGAATAATTGAGAAAAGCTCTGAATAATGTTAACACTACTAGAATAAGCTAAACTTTTAAAGAAATTTTTGTCCTTTGGGAGTGGGTGGCCAGTACATGAACCATCAACTGAATTGTTGGTTACCTGAGCACCATTTTCAGAGTGTGGGGGGCTTTCAGTGGGTGAGGGGAGAACATGACCCCTGAGGACACACACCCATGCCTGCTACACTGTGTGGTGGGAGTCCTGATCCTTCAGGAGCCCCCTACATGTTCAGTCAGGGCAAATCCTCAGTGACTGCACGGAGAGCCAGGGATATGCCCTCAGTACAGCAAGAGATTCCTACTCTTGGCCCATTGTCCCCTTGAGTGACTTGAGCCTCATCATCTTCTGGGAGGGAAAATACACAGGATCTGGACTTAACAGTGGAGTTTGGAGCTGAGAGGTTGTATTAGTCAGGATTCTCCAGAGAAACAGAATCAATAGAATAAATACCTATATTTATATCTGTATCTGGAAAGAGATAAGGTGTGGGCTCACACAATTATGGAGGCTAAGATGTCCTACCATCTACCCTCTGCAAGCAGAGGCCCAGGAAAGCTGGTGGTGTAGTTCAACAGCCTGAGAGCCAGAGGCTGATGGTGGAGATTCCAGTTCAAGTCTGAGGGTCTGAGAACCAGGAGTGCCAGGGGTGAGAGAAAATGGATGTCCCAGCTCAAGCCATCAGGCAGATAGCTAATTCACCCCTCCTCAGCCCTCTTGTGCTATTATACTAGCCTCAATAGACCCTCAGTGGATCAGATGATATCCACCCACATTAGGAAGGGCCGTCTGCTTTACTAAATTTACAGTTCAAACGTTAATCTCTTCTGGAAACACCTCCACAGACACAGCCAGAAATCCTGTTTAACCAGGTACCTGATTGTCCTGTGATCCAGTCAAGCTGACAAACAACGTGAACTATCACAGAGGTAACACAGTAGTCCCCCCTTATCCATGGGGAATGGATTCCAAGACACCCCCATCCCACCATGGATGCCTGAGACCAGGGAGAGTACCGACCCCTATAGACACTATGTTTTTTCCTGTACAGTAATGGGCAAGTAGCATCCACTGTGTGGATCCACTGGACAAAGGGATAATTCACAGCCCGAGCAGGGTGGTGCAGGATGGCTTGAGATTATATCATGCCACTCAGAACAAGAAACAATGTTAAACTTACGAATTGTTTACTTCTGGAATTTTTCATTTGATATTTTCATTCTGTGGTTGACCATGAGTAACTAAAACTGGGAAAAGTGAAACCTGTAGACAAGGGAGGACATTGCTAACTGGTTCAGCAGCCCTCAGGTGTCTCTTCTTATAAAATCACTAATCCCAGGCTGGGCGCGGTGGCTCAAGCCTGTAATCCCAGCACTTTGGGAGGCCGAGACGGGCGGATCACAAGGTCAGGAGATCGAGACCATCCTGGCTAATATGGTGAAACCCCGTCTCTACTAAAGAATACAAAAAAAAAACTAGCCGCGACGAGGCGGGTGCCTGTAGTCCCAGCTACTCGGGAGGCGGAGGCAGGAGAATGGCGTAAACCTGGGAGGCGGAGCTTGCAGTGAGCTGAGATCCGGCCACCGCACTCCAGCCTGGGCGACAGAGCGAGACTCCGTCTCAAACAAAAAAAAAAAAAAAAAAAAAAAGATCACTAATCCCATCATGAGGGCCTCATCCAACCCTAATTACCTCTAAAAGGCCCCATCTCCAAATACCATTGCCCTGGGGGTTAGGACATCAGCATATGAATTTGGGAAGGTGCAAACACTCCACCCATAACAGTAACATGGTTTACAAATAAAAATCAATTATATTTCTATGTAATGGTAATGAACAATTCTAATCTAATTTTTATGGTATCTTTTACAAGTACAAAACACTTAGGTATAAATCTAATAAAATATGGTTAGTATGTACATTCTGAAAACCCAAAACAATGATGAAAGAAGTTAACTGAGACCTAAAAATGTAGAGAAATACACCATATTCTTGGATTGGAAGACAATATTGTTAAGATGTCAATTCTCTAGAAATTGATCTGTAGAGTCAAGGTGTTCTTAATAAATATCTCAGGACATTTTTTGTGGATATCAACAATCTGATTTCAAGATTTATATTTTTAAAAATGCACTATAATAACCAAAATATTTTTGAAAGAAAGGAACAAAGTTGGACCACTCATACTACCTGATTTCAAGTCTTGCTATAAAGCTACAATTATCAAGACGGGGCAGTATTGGCAAAAGAATACATATATAGATCAATGGAACACAGCAGAGTCTAGAAATAGATCCACACAAGTGTAGTCAACTGATTTCTGAAAGAGGTGCAAAGGCAATTCAATGGAGAATTGTCTCTTCAACAAATGGTGCTGGAAAATTGGACATCACATGCAAAAAGAAGAAAGAGGAGAACAGCCTCTATTCTACTTTATGCTTTGTACAAAATTTATTTCAAAATGGACCATAGAACTAAATATAAAACCTAAAATTATAAAACTTCTAGAATAAAATATCCTAAAATGTCTTTGTGACTCTGGGTTATGCTTCTCAGATATAAGAGCAAAAGCATCAAGGATGATACATTGGCTTTATTAAAACTAAAGTATTTTTCTTGTCAAAAGACACTGTTAAGAGATGGAAAAGACAAGTCACAGGCTGAAAAAAATTTTTTCAAAACAAGTATACAGTGAGGAACTTGTATCTAGAATACTTAAAGAACCCTCAAATCTGAACAACAATAAAAACAAACAACCCAAATAAAAAAAAAGCAAAAGATTTGAATAGACACTTTATCAAAGAAGTAGAATAATTTTACTGTTTGTAAATTTTTTTAATTTAAAATTTAAGAGATTTAGTTAAACTATAACTTGAATAACATGTTATAGTTAAGAATGCATGTATTACCAAATAAGAAAGGATGAAATCATTGCATTAAGAACCCAACTCAAAAAAAATTTTTAAACCACTAAATTATGCCCAAGAAAAGTAGAGAGAAAAGATAAAGAGAAAAAATAATGAAAGAAAATATAAATACACAATATAGATTAAGAAACCATGAACTGGTACTTTTTTTTTGGCGGGGGGGACAGAGTCTCCCTCTGTCACCCCGGCTGGAGTGCAGCGGTGCAATCTCAGCTCACTGCAACTTGACCTTCTGGACTCAGGTAATCCTGTGGCCTCAGCCTCCCAAATAGCTGGGACTCTAGGTGCACACCACCACGCCCAGCTAATTTTTTTTTTTTTTTGGTATTATTTGTAGAGATGGGGTTTCACCATATTGCCCAACCTGGTTTCAAACTCCTGGGCTCAAGTGATTCACACCCCCTCGGCCTCCCAAAGTGCTTGGATTCTAGACTGAGCCACCATGCCCAGCCATAAGTTGGTACTTTAAAACACACAATATAATGGAATATTCCCTGGGGAGAATGATTCATCAAAGAGGATTTAAATGCACAAATAAGCAATGTCAGAAATGAAAAGAAGGATGTGCTATAGATGTGGTAGCATTACAAATAACAGTAAAAAAAAAAAAAGCTTATGAACTAGTCTTACCCCAATAAACAAAAATACTGATCAAATGGGCAATTTTTTTAAAAGCCTGACACTAGACTAAATTAAAAATCTGAACCGTCCTATCACCATGAAAAAAAATCAAAAATTTTTCCATCCAGAAAACTCTAGGTCCTGATATCTTCAATAGTGACAATAACCAAACACTAAAGAAAGAAACGATGCTAATAGTTCATAACTCTTATAAAGAATAAGAAAGAAAGACCTCTCTATTTTACCTGGATACCAAAACCTAAAAAGGACATTACAGGAAAGAAAAATTATAGGCTAATCTCATGCATGAACATAGATCCAAAAGTCCTAAGCAAAATGTTAACACAAAATCCAGCTTGGTCAGGTGTAGTGGCTCACACCTGTAATCCTAGCACTTTGGGAGGCTGAGGCTGGCGGATTGCCTGAGCTCAGGAGTTTGTGAACACCCTGGGCAAGATGGTGAAACCTCATTTCTACTAAAATACAAAAAAATTACCTGGGCATGGTAGTGGGCACCTGTAGTCCCAGCTCCTTGGGAGGCTGAGGCAAGATAATCCTTGAGCCTGGGAGGCAGAGGTTGCAGTGCGCGCCAATGCACTCCAGCGTGGGCAAGACAGCGCAAGACTCTGTCTCAAAAAAAAAAAAAAAAAAAAAAAAA
>NW_016806642.1:8042554-8052186 GCF_001698545.2 Rhinopithecus bieti | reverse complement strand
AAAAAAAAAAAAAAAAAAAAGGAAAAGAAGGATATCCAGCTTTATAGTAAATGGGCATACAACACAACTAGGATGGTTTTATTCCCATAATACAAATGTAATTTAGCATTCAAAAATCGAAATAATTCACCGCATAGACAGGATAAAGGAGAATGTTTGCATGCGATAAATCATTGGCTTTAGACTTTTACTTTGTATACCTATCTATAGATGTGTTATATTTCACACTTTTAAAACATTAATATAATAAACGCATTTAAGGCAGACTAGGCTACCCTGAAATTTACATACCTTTTATAATTAGACATTCTGAACAATGTATTAGGTTGGTGCAAAAGTAATTGCGGTTTTTGCCATTACTTTTAATACAATTTGTAAAACTAAAGTGTTTGGCTGAGCTTGCAAGAAAGAGAAATCGTGAGGTTCTAGAAAGACAGTAGAAACTGAGAACATAGCAGAAGCACGTGATGCGGATATTGGAGCAGCCACGCCAGGGGTTGGGAGTTGCAGAGCCAGGACAAGTGACAAGTGCTTGAGTGTTAATGCCTGTGTGTGGGATAGCGTGTGTGGGAGATTAAGAGCTGAACTTTAGACACTTTAAGCCACAGATGCATGTGAGACATTGAAGTCAAGCAGTGAGTTTGTTGTTAAACATCTGAAGTGCAGGAAAAAAAAAAAATATGTAAGCTTGGGAATCTGGTGCATTGGTTGGGAACTGTCTTCAGGAGAGCTTGAACTGCTATGGCACTCTGCTTTCCTCTGTGGTCGCACTCTCCCTGTGAATTTTCTTTCTGTATACCTGTCTTTCTAGACTTAAAGCAGGGACTGTTTCTGCATCTTTGTTTTGGAGGCCAAGAAAACAAATAAAATTTTAAAACCTCCATCAACATGATTATTGAACTAGTGGTGATTTTGTCAAGCAGCAGGAAGTCAAGCACAAATTTAGTCAGGTAACAGACATACTGGAAAAGCAAGTGAGCCTGGAGAGGAGGGCAGAATGTACTGGAAAAGGGAGAGATGGGCTTCCAAGGAGCCACCTGGAAGCCATAGAGGCAGGAGTGGATACTGACAACAGAGAACCTCCAGAGAAGAGCAGGTTGGTGCTACTTGGGTCCAAGACTGCTCTCTTCCTTCCAGGGTGTGACATGTGGTTCTCAGGAAGCACAGCGTGGTTGAAGGATTGGTTAGGAAAGTCCCTCCACATCCTACCACCTCCACCCTGGCCCTGTGTGCCTGTGGGGCTATGATGGGAACAACCCACACCCTAAAATAGGATCCAAATTCCTTCTTCTTTTGTCATCAAAGCTGCATCTACTTTGCTCAAGCAAGTTAGGGAATCTCTGTGTCTTGATTCCATAAATCTGCTTTCAAATGGCTCCAGCCACCTCTCCCTGGGTCTGTGAAAGGTCATTCAGAGTCCCTCCTTTGAGAGGGGGGGACCACCCAGCAGATGAAAGGAACATCACTACATTCAAAGCTCATGGGCGTGCCAGGTGCTTGCTGCAAGAGCTGTTCCTGACTCACCTTGCTTTCTGAATGGCATTTCACGTCTTTGCCAATTCCTTGGAATCCCTCAATTGCCACACCTGGCAAATCAAAAATCAAAGTAATTCACCATAATATGTATCTGCAGGTGGGGCAGTGGAAGGTCAGGGAGTAGAAGGTGGGGGCAGGAAGGGTGTGGTGGGCACAAGGTTTATAGTCCAGGGGGTGCTTCTTGACCAACTGGTCTTGATCCTCATAGAGGCCAAGGCTCTACCAGAAACTGAGCTCCTAACCTGAAAGGAGAATCAGGAAGATCAGTGAGCTACATGCTGCTTTTAAATAGCCTGAATATAGCTGGAGGAGGCATGGTTATAATGTTTCTTAAAAGGAAAGAAAGGTGGGTGCAAAATAATTGTACAGAGAATATGCTGCAGACTATAGCATGAAGACAACCTCAGCATAGGGGAAAAAAAGACCTGGAGGAAATTGACCAAGATATTATAACTGTAATAGGTTCATTGCCCCATGTGCAGCAAGTCAATATGCTGAGACACTGGTTGCAGCAGAGAAAGCGGTTTCATCCTGGGGCTGCTGAACAAGGAGACAGGAGGAAACCTCACGTCTATCATTCCAAGGAGTTTGGGGCTAGGGATTTTAAGGGTTTTGGAGTGGGCTGAAGTGTGGAGATCATCACCTAGTCAAAGAGTGCAGGGTGAAGTCATGGGACAGAGAGATGAAGAGATTGCATTCTCATGCTGATTCGGTTCCACCGTGGGGATTTTCAAACTGGTTGTCCTCAGCTGTTCCACTGGAATTCAGGATCTGAAAAACAACTTAAGCAATTCCTAAAAGCTTTATGGTTCTAACATTGGAGAGCCTATCTGTAAGAACAATGAGGATGCAAATGGTTGGTGTCTGATGCTACATGACTTTCTATTACAAGGAACTGAGCCAAAGCGCAGCCTGATTCATGCTTCATTATAATTCTATTTCTGTCCAAAATGCTTGTTAATCCTGTGAGGACTGCTTCAATATCACGTTGCATTTTACAAATAATCTGTATAATGTGTATACCTATCCTATTTTCTAAATAAGTCTAAAATGTGTATGCCTATGCTATGTACACACTGAAAAATACCAATACACTTTTTACAAAGAATAACACAGATTTTTTTAAATGTTCATTTTCATGGGTACATAGTAGGTGTACGTATTCCTGGGGTACATGAAATGTTTTGATACAGGTATGCAATGTGTAATAATCACATCATAGAGAATAGGGTATCCATCTCCTCAAGCCCTTATCCTTTGTGTTACAAATGATCCAAGTATCCTGGTTTAGTTACTTTTAAATGTTCAGTTAAATTATTATTGACTTTACCCTCCCCCTCATTGTGCTATCAAATACTAGGTCTTATTCATTCTTTCGGTTTTTTTTTTGGTACCTATTAACCATCCCTACTTCCCCATCACTTCCTGGGTTACTTTCTTATCTTGTACCATAATTTGACAGACTGAGCTGGCACCTCTTAAACAACTGTAACAACAGCAACTACTTCTTCATGAATTCAGTGTCTACCTATGTTGGGAATGAAGTTCACTGAGTAACTACTGTGGAGGCTGCTGGTGACCTGGGTGGGAGCTGTCTCCCAAAGAGGTGGTAGAAGCCTGACTGCGGTGGGCTGTTGAATGAGAAGGAGCTAGGGAATGAAGCACTTGAGAGCAAATGTGTTCAAGAAGTTTGGTTGTATGGGGGCAGTCATGGAAATGGCTATTAGGATGTTGTATTAGTTTGCTAGGGCTGCCATAGGAAAATACCACACACTAGGTGGCTTAAACAACAGAAATGTATTTTCTCACAGCTCTGGAGGCTGGAAGTCCAAAATCAAGGTGTTGGCAGATTAGGTTTTCTCTGCAGTCTCTCTCCATAGCTTGCGGATGGCCACCTTCTCGCTGCGTCTTCATCAGGCTTTCCTCTGTGCATCCACATCCTTGCTTTCTTTCTGTGTGCCCAAATTCTTCCTCCTATAAAGACATCTTCTATATTGAAGTTGGGTCCACCCTAACAGCCTTATTTTAACTTAGTCACTTTGTTTAAAGGACGCTATCTTCAAATTCAGTCACATTCTGAGGTACTAGGGGTTAGGGATTTAGTATATGAAATTTGGGAGGAAGTAAAGGATGCAATTCAATCTGTAGGTCAAGAACTTTTCTTTTCATATGCAAGTGTCAAGCATTTTTACATGTAGTGGAAAGAGAGCTTAGAGAAATAGAGGTCACTTAATAGAGGAAAAGTCCTGAGGCTGGGGCAGGGGTTGGAAGGAGAGCCCAGGGGAAAGGGAGCCCTGGGCAGAAGGAGGGAGGCATCTGCTCCAGTAACCAAGGGTGCAGGCAGTCACTTTCTCTGCAATATTGAGGGTGCAGACACAGTCGGTTTATCTGCAATGCTGGTGTGCAGTGCAGCTGGTTTCTGTGCAATGTTGGGGATGCAGACACAGTTGGTTTCTCTGCAGTGCTGGGGGTGCAGGTGCAGTCAGTTTCTCTGCAGTGCTGGGGGTGCGGGCACAGTCGGTTTCTCTGCAGTGCTGGGGTGTAGATTGCAGTTGGTTTCTCTGTAGTGCTGCAGGTGTAGATTGCAATCGGTTTTCTGCAGTGCTGGGGTGCAGGTGCAGTCGGTTTCTCTGCAGTCCTGGGGTGCAGGGGCAGTCGATTTCTCTGCAGTGCTGGGGGTGCAAGCAGTTGATTTTTCTGTAACCTGAAGGTGGGAAGCTGGTGATTCTTCATGTGACAGAGGAAAAGGATGCCTGAGAGTATAAACTGGAAGCATTTTGAGGGCAATTTGACTGCGTGTGTCTAAACCTTTAAAATGTGCATACAGTTAATTTATCCCAAGGAAATAATTAGGGGGCTACATGGGAATCTGGCAATAAAGACGGCTACACAAATAAAACTATAGTTTTGTTTATCATACAAAAGGATAGAAAACACCCTCAATATCCCAAAAATGGAGGCCTGGCGATATGGTTTGGATGTTTGTTCCCTCCAAATCCCATTTTGAAGTGTGATCCCCAATATTGGAGATGTGGCCTGGTGGGAGGTGCTTGGGTCGTGGAGGGCAGATCCTTCATGAATGAGCTTGGTGCCCTCCCCATGGTAACAAGAGAGTTCTCTCTCTGTTAGTTCGTATGAGAGCTGGTTGTTTAAAGGAAGCTGACTCCTCCTCTCTCGCTCCCTCTCTCGTCATATGACACGCTGGCTCTTCCTTTGCCTTCTATCATAATTGGAAGTTCCCTGAGGCCCTCACCAGAAGCAGATGCTGGCACTATGGTTCAGGTACAGCCTGCAGAATCATGAACCAAATAAACCTCTTTTCTATATAAATTATCCAGCATTGGGTATTCCTATATAGCAACGCAAGAAGGACTGATATACCTGATTAAGCAAACTATTACATGTTTTAGAATGTCACATGCACGAGTCAGTAGGGCACCAAGAGTGTATACAGCCATCAATTACAGAAGTATGTTTATGAAGATGGAATGGTGGTTCAGGATAGCCTCATATAAGGAAATGAGGAGCAGACAATTACACAGTTATACAAAGAATAATCGTGACTTAAAAAAAATAGACAGTGGATATATGTAAAAGAATAAAGACAGCCCATGTGTGGGAGGCAAAGGTTAACTGTGGTGATCTCTGGGTGGTGAAATTAAGGGAGCTAATTATATTCTTTTTGCTTACCTATATAGTTTCTAATTTTTGCCATGGTGAACATATTATTTAAGCAAGATGGGAAAAAAGCAATAAAACAACTTTTTAAATGCACCACCTGGATTTCTTTTTAGGGCTATTTTCCATAAAGAAACCAATTTTTTATGACCTCCTAAGAGTTGTTGTATAAATGATGCTGGCATGTGGAAAATAATAAAGGAGATATGAATATGCTCCCTGCAGATTGAGATGGCAGGGAGGTGCCATGCTCCCCTCTCTGGGGCCTAGGGCAGCATTTAGCACACAGTAGGCCCCCAGTAAATGGTTAAGGAAGAAATGATTGAGTGAGATACTGCTGGCAAAGAGGGTAAGTGAACATCCCTGTAAGTGAAAAAAATCACCGGCTCACAGTAGCCTCTATATGAGGTATAACATCATGCATTAGTAAATAACAAATTATCATGGGCTATGAATCCCTTATGTGGCTCGAGAGTTGTCAAAATCTAGAATGTTCTTTCTATACAGGTTTGCACCTATAAAAAATGTGAATTTCAACCTCTGTTCACTGCTCAAACTACTGATAAACCTAAACTCTGGCACCAGTTAGATGCAAGGCATTTGTTTTCCAGAAAGCCTTTGAAACCAAAAGGCTTTGGTATTGATCATGTATCATCTTCAGAAACGTTCCATCCACTTTTCAGGCCTATTGTCATTACCACGATATCCTGAAGACATGACCTAGATGTCATGAGGCAACAGCCTCTTAAAGTCGTGGTATGGGCTGGTACAGCCATGGAATACAGTCCTAAAATGTAGATGTTTCTGACGCTATGAAGAGGAAGACAATGGGATAATATTATTATATCAGAGGATGAGTCTAATGTCTTTCATCCGCCAGAGAGAAGACTGGCGATATTTATTGGTTCAGTACTTCAGCAATATGGTATTATTGTCTTTGAGTGTTTTGATAGGTAGTTAGCGCAAGGGTGTTAATGAAAACAGCCCCACTTCATTTAAAAATTAACTACTTGGCCATTGAGCAACAGGAGCTGATACATTATGGCAATAAATCTGTGATGGAGATTTATGTCCTCGTGACTCAGAGCCAGGCCACGGGCATATTTAGATGGGCTGGAGAGATAAGGAATACCGAGTGTGGGCACTGGAAACCATCTGGGGTTCTTCAGAGATAGAATACAATTTAGTAGTAGAGAGAACATGGTCTGCCTGGACATCACTAATGCAGCCCTTATCCAAAAGACTTATCCAAAACATCTTTTCTCCCAAAAAAGTTGCTGAGCCCATTAGCTGTCACCTTTTTCTGGTATGCCATAGGTTGGTGAAGACCTGGTCTCCCAGGACCAGGGGCAGGCCCCAGGCCATCCTGCTGGGCCTGTGGAGACTAAGCTCATTTCCATCTGATGGCTGGGGAAAGAGCCCGCATTCACCTGCTCATCAGAAAAGCAGCTCCTCCCAGGCCAGCTGACACAGCTGATATTTCCTCAGAACTGCTCTTTTGCTAATGCAATGGAAAAGTCCACCCAGGTGAGTGCAGCAAAGAGGGAAGGAAATATTTCTTGCACAATTGTTGTCAGGCTCTGGGCTAGGTGCCTAACTTACATAATTTCATTTAATCTCCACAACAATCTTGAAAGGTAGCTCTTATTAACCAACTATTAACTCCATTTCAGAGAGCAGGAAGCTGACACTCATAAAATTGAAGTGGCTTGCCCTAGGCCCGGGTACACTGCATGGACACCACATTGGAGGGAGAATGTGAGTTTTGAAATCACAGAAACCAGCGTTTGAGTCCCAGCTACGCTACGCATTAGCTGGGCAGTTTTGAAAAACATTTAGCCTTTCTCTGCCCGTAGTTTTTTTCATTTGTCAACAAAAGGTGATAGATTAACACAGTCATCACCGGATACACGGGTGGGTTAGGCTAAATAATAAAATGAAAGTCTTAAATAAAAATAAGCTGGGATTCCAGGCCACGTTTTTCAGACTCCAAAGTTCTTGTAACTAAACCATTAAAAACTCATGACTCTGGAGAGACACAGAGGCCAAGACAGAATGCCAAATCCAGAGTCGCGGAGGACCTAACGGGACCCACTGGGGTGTAGTGTAGGGCTTGGACTCGCAGGGGAGCGCAAACAGAGCAGAGATATCCATGCTGAGCAAAGGCTGCGGCAAGGTCAGCAGCCAGGCAGACTTGAAGATCAGCTAATGGTATACTTCCTATATGAAAATCATAAAAAGGAGAATGTGGGAAGTAAGATTGACCTGTGAGCCTCTGAGATCTGAGATCTCAACTATATACAGCAGAAGTTCAGCCTTTTTTTTGGGGGGGGCGGGACTCGGCCTCACTCTGTCACCCAGGCTGGAGTGCAGTGGCACAATCATGGCTCACTGCAACCTCTACGTCCCCCAGGCTCCAGCAATCCTCCGGCCTCAGCCTCTCCAGTAGCTGGGACTATAGATTTGCATCACTATGCCTGGCTATCAGCTTAAATCTGAGCAAGCCCAAGGGTCTAACTGATTAATATATGTCAGAAAGTTAATGGTCTGGGAGAAGAGGGACCTCTGGGAGAAAGATAGGGGGATAATACAGTAAAAGTTGCTAGACAATGGATACCCCAAACAGTTTTCCAGGGGGCAAGGACTGGTGGGGGACCATGAGAAGTTTCATTTCTGGACCTTGGAATTAACTGAGGGCTCTCAGCTTTAGGGAAGCTACTCACAGTAGGGTTTGAGCACTGGAAGCCCTCTGGGGTTCTGCAGAGATAGAATATGACTTAGTAGTATAGAGAATATGGTCTGCCTGGGCATCACTAATGTAGCACCCACCAGTGCAGACAGCCAGGATTCAGGAAAACCAAAAGGGAATTGGAAGCTGAGGCTACAGAAGTGATGAAGACATTAGTCCTGTCCTCAGGAAGGCTGTGGGGAAGACAGTGAACAGGGATTTCTGACCCAAGGTGGTCACATGTTGACAAAACAAGCTCAGGGTCTCAGAGCAGCCCTGGGGAGAGGCACCTAAGTCACCAAGGGCTGGTGAGGAAAGGTTCCTGGAGAAGAGAACACTGGAAGTGAGACACAGAAGACAGTGGTAGCTGATCAGGACAAGAGAGGATGTCCTTGACATGGTCCTGCTTACAATCTTGTTCTAATCAGTACCACGGCCCAAAAGATGAACCATATTCATGGTTTGGCTCCTACCGACCCCCAGTCTCATTTCTCTTCACTTTGCCCCACACTTTGGGCTACAGCAACTTCAGCTGCTGGTGGTTACCTCCGCGTCCATGCTGATGGTGAATTCTTGATTATATGACTCTCATCTGCCTGAAATACTCCACCATCCCTTGGGCTAAATGACATTTTTATTTTATTTTATTTTTTGAGACAGAATCTCGCTCTATCATCCATACATGCTAGCATGCAGCAGCGCAGTCTCAGCTCACTGCAACCTCCGTTTCCCGAGTTCAAGCGATTCTCCTGCCTCCGCCTCCTGAGTAGCTGGGATTACAAGTGTGTACCACCATGCCCAGCTAATTATTTGTATTTTTTTTAGTAGAGACGGGGTTTCATCATGTTGGCCAGGCTGGTCTAGAACTCCTGACCTCAAGTGATTTGCCGTCTCAGCCTCCCAAAGTGCTGGGATTGCAGGCGTGAGCCACCACTCCCATCTGCTAAATTCTATTTATTCTTTAGGCGCCTTTTAGGAATCCTTCTCTGCCTCCTGCATCTGGTGTTAGATGCTCTTCCCTGAAACCCCTGTGCACGTCTCAATCACTGTCCTTGCCATCTTGCACTAGATTTAATGGTGTGTCCATTTTCCTCACTAGACGGTACACCTAGTTGATGTCAGGAACTATGTATTCCTTTTTACAGTCACAGTTGCCAGCATTTAGCCACTGCTTCATAAATCATTTTGCAATAACCAGTTAAGGAAAGATAGACAAATTTAAATGAAGTACTCTTTTCTCCTTAGGGTTACCAGATAAACACAGGACACCCAGTCACACTGGAGTTTAAATTGAAATTTGAATTTCAAATAAACAAAGAATACTTTTTTCAGTATAAGTATGTTCCAAACAGCGTATGGAACATACTTGTACTAAGCAGAAATGTGTCTCAAATGTTGCATGGGACACACACCAAAAGATTGTTACTTATCTGAAATGCAAATTGAACTGGGCATCCTGTATTTTTATTTGCTAAATCTGTCAGCCCTAAATATTGAAAAGCATAAAGGGTGTGGGCAAGAGCAGTCTCATTCTGCGGATGGAAAATGCTCAATCTGGTAAGAAATTTGGCAAAATACTTTCCAATATGATCAGATAATTGCTCAGAGATAAGGGAGTTAATTCCGGTATTTACCATGGCCCAGAGTTAGCCAGGCCAGAGCTGGGAGAATATTCTTTTTTTTTTTTTTT
>NW_016806642.1:8013681-8041953 GCF_001698545.2 Rhinopithecus bieti | reverse complement strand
AAAAAAAAAAAAAAAAAACAGATCTCAGAAATACTTAATCTGTGACTGCTGAGCTGTGAAAGAGGAAAGAGGCAGGCATATGGTGGAATTACCCCTTGGCATGGGAAACATTAAATGAAGAGCAAGTGGAGAAGGTGAAAAAAGATGATCAGTTTTCTTTGGGACTGATTGAATCTGGAGCATGAAGGAGCAATCCAGTAGAAACGAAATGTCCAGGAAGCATTTGGAACATGGACCTAAACTCAGGAAATTGTGTGTCAGATACGGATTTAGTATTCAACAGTGTTTATCAATAGAGGACCACAAAGCACCCAGTGGTGCACACGATAGCCATGGGATTTTATGAATGGAGAGCAGGACCCACGGGAAAAAAAACACGGGGGGAGAATATTTTTTTTTTTTTTTTTTTGAGACGGAGTCTCGGTCTGTCGCCCAGGCTGGAGTGCAGTGGCCGGATCTCAGCTTACTGCAAGCTCCGTCTCCCGGGTTTAGGCCATTCTCCCGCCTCAGCCTCCCGAGTAGCTGGGACTACAGGCGCCCGCCACCTCGCCCGGCTAGTTTTTTGTATTTTTTAGTAGAGACAGGGTTTCACCGTGTTCGCCAGGATGGTCTCGATCTCCTGACCTCGTGATCCGCCCGTCTCGGCCTCCCAAAGTGCTGGGATTACAGGCTTGAGCCACCGCGCCCGGCCCAGAGCTGGGAGAATATTCTAAGCAGAGTAAATGGTATCTATCAAAGCCATGAGAAGGGAGATATCTGGGCAAGTTTAAGGAACTGAAACAAGGCCAACGTGGTTGGATCCCAGTGGATTAGTGGGAGAGTGCAGCAAGATGAAAGTGGACAAATAAGTAAGGGGTTGAGCATGTTCAACTTTGTAAGATATCAAAAGTCAAATTCAGGAGGGTAGAGTATTTGAGTCTTTACCCTAAGGGCCCCTGAGACAATCTCACCATCTGTCATCTTTGCTTTACTTGCTTAGGATTCAGAATTCTGGATTGGAAGATCTCAGTGGCTGAATTAAAGCCACATGTCCCCAAGTGTTAAACAGGGAGGATTCCCCTTTCAGTTTCCACGTTTGCCATTGAAGAGCTGTGGCGTGGCCCTGGGACCCTCCTCCCCACTGAGTTCAGGGAGCCATGTCAACCCACCGCCCATCAGTATCCCTAGCCTCCAGATAGCACTTGCTGGTGTTACCCTCATCAAGGTATTTCTCAACACTTTGGCAAAGGGTATGTCCTCTAAGCTCTCCTGGGAGACATATTCAGGGAAAGATAGGGTTAGTTGCACATGATAAATTCACTCCAACATTCCTATCTCTCAGAGTCTTTGGATTCTTTCCTTTACTCGGTATCAAGGAATTTATGACATCTCAACTCTGTTTAATATTGGCCACCACTGAGTCCAGATTTCTGTCAACCAACTGAACAAACAACAGTGTCTACTCCCAGCTGCTCCGAGCTAGCAACAGAATCTGGAGTCTCTAGTAAGTGCATCCTTACCAGGCACTTCAACTTGGTCTGAAATTATGTTCCTCTCCCCTTAGTCAATAGCATACAGAATTCATTCCTACACATATTCCCTGGGTTTTGAAGGTGTAAATTAGCAAGGTCTTGCAAATCATTTGTTATATATGCCTTCTGCTCCCAGTTTGACCTTTTACTCCCCGTCTCCCCCACAGGTATTCTAGGTCAGATCGTGGAGACAAGGGAGAGATGCTGCAGTGCAGAGAAAGGACAGACTCCTTTCCATGTAACTCTTGTGGGTAAAAGAGTTATAGTGTCTTTTGAGCAAAATATAAAGATAGCCAACAGTTCAAGGAGGAGAGTTGCTTTGGCTGGCACAGAAAGATTGGCCATTTCTCTGGGTCTTCTCACATACCCCCATTCCACATCTTTTTAAAATTATTATTTATTTATTTTCTAGGGGGGACGGAGTTTCACTCTTGTTGCCCAGGCTGGAGTGCAATGGCGCCATCTCGGCTCACCACAACCTCCGCCGTCCGGGTTCAAGCAATTCTCCTGCCTCAGCCTCCAGAGTGGCTGGGACTACAGGCATGTGCCACCATGCCTAGATAATTTTGTATTTTTAGTAGAGACAGGGTTTCTCCATTTTGGTCAGGCTAGTCTCGAACTCCCGACCTCAGGTGATCTGCCCTCCTCGGCCTCCTAAGTGCTGGGGTTATAGGCGTGTGCCACCGTGCCTGGTCTTCCACACCTTACTCTATCAGTACCTTAACTTTCCCCAAAGAGGCATGTCAAAACTGTGCATTCAACTGATGTAATTCTACCAATCTCACAGTCCAACTTTGAATTTGTTTTCTACTCTCTCAGCAATGTGGCTTTTAAAGGTTGGACATTCATTTAGCACTGCCATAGAAAGTTCCTGGGTGTGGATATCTGCCTTAAATTGAGAATCTGGGGATTTAAATTTGTCATTCTCTTCTTATAAGCTATCCAGGGCCATTTGAAGCAGCCATTCTTCCATAGTCCTTAACTCCTGTCTTTCAGGCTGACCCAGGGCAATACTTACGCGCTGTCTTAAAGCTCCCTTGATGTTCATGAGCACTTCCTCCAAATGTGGAGCCCTTCCTCCAAATGTGGAGCACTTCCTCCAAAAGTGTCACCTCCACAGGTGATACTTTAGATGTTCTGCTGCCGAACATCTAAACATGAGCTTCCATATTCCTGTCTCTGAATCCTAGAAGAATGATCATGTCCTAACTCCCCACTGAGGCAATCTGATCAACTCCAGATTTCTATCGTAAAGGCCTTCTGACTTAATGAGCCCGGAGCATATGCCCTGGCACCAATTTCTGCATCAATAAGCTGCAAGGAACAGAAACATATATTAATATAATCACATATATTAATACAAAAGAGGAATTCATTGGAAGGTATTGGGTATCTCACAGGTTTGCAAAATTAAGAACCGAGCAAAGCCAGGCAGCAGGAAAAACTGGCCAGGATGTAACCATAGCTAGTCACAAGCATAGCCATCACTGCAGACCACTGTCCCGGTTGCTGCCAGGCTGGTCTCATCATCCCTTCACTCACTCCAAAGTCAAACTTCCGGGTAGAAGTATTCAATGAGTGACAATCGGTCACATGTCCTCACTCTAGCAGAGGAGAGGGCAGTGGAGAGACAGAAAGAGTTCCCCTAAGGAATCCCAGAGACAGGTTGGATTTGAGGAAGGCAAAAAGTAATGTGAGACTGCGTTCTGTTTGGGGGTGTGACACAGAACCATGATGTTGGTACAGAGGTCAGGAACTGACCTTGGTCATTATTCATCTCCATTGTCTCACTGAGATGTTGCCACTTCCATGTGATGAGCCCACGCGGGTCACCATGGAATCTGCCTCCTCCCGCCCACAGGAGCAAGGAGCAACATCCTGCCTCTTTTTCCATACCGCACCCCGCCAACTCTGGGCTACTGGAAAGCCTGAGGGCCGCTGCAGCACTGTTTTCCTAGATGGGCCACATGACTCTTTCTACGCTGGCTTTTTTTTTGGACAGGGTCTCGCTGCATCGCCCAGGCTGCAGTGCAGTGCCGCGATCTTGGCTCACTGCAACCTGTGCCTCCCGGGCTCAAGCGACTCTCCTGCCTCAGCCTGGAATTACAGCTGGGACTACAGGCACACACCGCCATACCCGGCTAATTTTTTTCTATTTTTGGTAGAGATGGGGTTTGACCGTGTTGCCTAGGCTGGAACTCTGGCCTATTTCCTCTTTTCACAGACTCTCTTCAGAAAAAAGGAGAGGGCTCCTGACATCCACAAACCTGTCTGGAATTTCTGCTGTTTCCCTCTATTTTTTTATTTGTTTGTTTGAGACAGAGTCTTGCTCTGTTGCCCAGGCTGCAGTGGTGCCAACACGGCTCACTGCAGCCTCGACCTCCTGGGCTCAAGCTCAGCCTCCCGTATAGCTGAGACTGTAGGCATGCACCAACATACCTAATATTTTGATTTTTATTGAAACAGAGATCACACTTTGTTGTCCAGGCTAGACTTGAACTCCTGGGCTCAAGCGATCCTTCCACCTCGGCCTCCCAAAGTGCTAGGATTAGGGCCATGAACCACCCCAGGGCCTTCTGTTCCCTCTTATCCTGGGGTTCACCTAAGGTGGGGCAGGAGGCAGCTACTTTTCTAGGCACTTCACTGTGTCTGAGCCCTCCTTGCTTCTCTCCTCTTTCACCTTCCCCAGTCTGCAGAATCTTTTTGTAGTTACTGCTGTTGTTTTGTTCTGAAGGCAGGGGAGTCTGGCTTTACATCTATATTTCTAAATCTATTGCTTATGCCCTGACTTAGGCTTTTGAAGCCCAGAAGCCATAAAATTGACCCTTTGTTTTCTGCATTCTGCTTGGCCATCCCTCTTCTAAGGCAGAGACAGAACACGCATGCTGTTCATCAAATCAGAGGAAGATTTATTATAGGATAACAGGAAATACCAAGAAGTAAAAAAAAAAAAAGTTGATATAAATATAAACAATATTATCCTTCAGCATTACTGTTTTTATGTGTACTTAAATTTTATCATTAATTAAATCAGATGAAGTGTCATTTAAAAAGCAAAATTAGTTACTTTATGAGGTAGTGAGAGCTCCGTAAACAGAGGTGTTCAAATAGAGCAGGAAGGCCATCTACTAAGGGTGCAGTAAGAGGAACTTCTCCGTTGGTGCTCCCACCAATAAGATGATGTTTAAGGTCTGTTCTAAACCTAATGTTTTATGCTTTATTCTTTGATTACATTTTTTCTTTGTTCCACAGCTTTTGGCATCATAATGGGAATATTCTGAAGTCCCTAGTAATTATAAAAACTTAAAACGGCCTCCCTGGTTTCTAACAAATCAGTCAGCATTTTTAATAGGACTTGTTCTGAATGCCTAGGATTGGCCATTTCTAATTCCATTGGTTCTATTGGCTTTGTAACAACTCTTTCTGTGACAATGCCCTGATTGTTCTTTTCTATTTCTTGTGGCCTTTGCCCCATGAA
Organism: Rhinopithecus bieti; assembly: GCF_001698545.2. Taxonomy (NCBI): domain Eukaryota; kingdom Metazoa; phylum Chordata; class Mammalia; order Primates; family Cercopithecidae; genus Rhinopithecus; species Rhinopithecus bieti. The sequence continues at coordinate 8,036,964 of NW_016806642.1, read as the reverse complement.
TCTTCTATGGAGTGAATGTTTCCTTATTTTTCTCAGAAGAAGAGAAAGAAGCATTGCTCTTACCCAAGTTTAGAGAAATCATCTTTAAAAACACGAAAGCCACCTTGGACTTGAAGTCAAGGAACATGTATATCAGCCCTAGACACGGTTCTTAGTAGTTATGGTAACCTGAGAAGCGATTCTGTCTCTGAGCTTCAGGTTGTTTTAACATGCAATGAGAAGATAGTTCCTATTGTATCAACACAATCAAAATTAAGTAAAAATGATGAGTCCTGGCCGGGCGCGGTGGCTCAAGCCTGTAATCCCAGCACTTTGGGAGGCCGAGACGGGCGGATCACGAGGTCAGGAGATCAAGACCATCCTGGCTAACACAGTGCAACTCCGTCTCTACTAAAAAATACAAAACACTAGCCAGGCAAGGTGGCGGGTGCCTGTAGTCCCAGCTAACGTAGTCCCAGCTACTCGGGAGGCTGAGGTAGGAGAATGGCGTGAACCCGGGAGGCGGAGCTTGCAGTGAGCTGAGATCTGGCCACTGCACTCCAGCCTGGGCGACAGAGCGAGACTCTGTCTCAAAAAAAAAAAAATTAAAAAAATAATAAAATGATGAGTCCAGGTGTGAATTGATCCTGAGGTCACGGTGTCATGGCCCCATCTCCATTTCTCTGCCATTCTTTGTACTCCATCCTTCCCTGTGAGTCAACTCCACACTTCCCCACTTTTTCCCCCTCCCCTGGCTGCCTCCTTTTGTGGTAAAAACCACAGCAATTTTCAGGCCTCTCCTCCACATATTCCACACTTCAAAGGAAGAAGACTGATCTCTTCCAGTAGTTACCATAGATAAAAGAGGAAACCTCTTTCCTGGAAGTTCCAGCAACTGTCCCCTTACAGCTCATCAGCCAAACCAAGTCACATGGTGACAAATTCTTGAACTGAACAAATGGAAGCCAACTAGAGCTTTCTCTGGAGATAAGGTAGAGGCTGTCCCATCCTAAGAATGGACTCCCCTACAAACAAAGATCTAGATGATATTTATGGGAGAAGGAGATGGAGAAATGGAGGCTGGGGAGGCATTCACCAAGGGGCCCATATTCCTATACAGCTCACTAGGCTAATATAAAAATCACAGAAGATTGTGAAAATGACAATGACCTATACCTGTAAAATGCTGGACACTGACATGCAAAGTGGCATCAGAAGACTAGTTTGATTTCTGGCCTTATCACTTTGAACAATTTATAGAACTCCGAGCCTTGGTTTCCCCATCTATAAAATGGAGATGTCAGCTAACAATGGAACATGCTTACATATATGTACTTATTATAAATTGCTTTTAGCTTAATCCATGCTATAATTGAGTCAGCTTTTATAAAACCAGTTTGAGCTGGTAAATTTGGAGGTCTTGTCTGCAACTTCAGAAAACCACCCCTAAGCACATCAATAAGATCTGAGTAACCATGCCACTGAGATCTTAGATGGAAGGAATGCTTTGTGAACCAAATTTTTTTGTAACATATAGAAAATCAAATTCATCTGTGCATAAGTCATCATGCCCTGAACACTTAATCTCCATATCTCTGATGCAGAAAGATTAATCTTAGAAGGAATAACTGACAACCCATTGCCTCAGGCTACAGAGAAAATGAAAATGTCCTCTACAAATGTGATTCATATTACAATACTCATGCACGTTTTGTGCTATCCGGCCTTGTTCAAATAAAAGGAACTTCGTCAACGATTCTGTTGGAAGGTAAGCTTTTTTCTTTTTTTCTTATTGTATCACTTTCAGAATTGCTAGAAGATAAAAAGAGGCCTGTTTCTTGCTAACACAATCTTATCTATGAGCCAAGCATTCCTAGGGAGTAGTGTGGCTCAGTTGGATTTTGTCAGCTTGTTCTGTGACCAAATTCAGACTCAACTATTTACTTAACTTCCCTAAGCTTTAGTATTGTCATAGGAAAGTTGGGGTGATAACAGTACCCACATCATTGTAAGAAATAAATGAGATAATGTGTATTAAGTGCACAAAAGAGAGCCGAACACGTGTAATACATGTTAGCCATTATTGTATTTGGATTTCTGAGAAAAGAGGGAATGTATATTGGAAAAGTACTAGGTTAGGTTGATGCATATTCTGGCTTTAGACTTTTCCTATCATAACATGTATGTCCCAACATAGGAGGGACCTGGATCAGAGCACAGATAAGGATCTCTGGCTCGTAGCCAACCCCCTTCTTTTCCAACCATTAACTCAGTCCTGCACCATGAAGGGTCTTGTGCACATGCTTGGACATCCTAACCTATATGTCCAAGCTCTACCTATAAACCCTTCCCCTCCAAAGACAAAGACTACCCTTTGCAATTGGAAGCATATACATATGTGGCAAAGTCTGCCATTGCCACTGGAAGATGAACAGGAGAAGAGTTCTACAGGGCATGAAAGCAAGTTGGGGCCATTTGACCAGGAATTTCAGGGTGCTTGGGCCCAATAGCATGGCCTATAAAAGAGAAGCAGAGACCTGGGTAGTGACATCCCCTTGGCTCCAGGGACCCCTCAGCCTGTGGGGAGAGTACAGCAATAGGAGAGCCAAAGAAAGGGCCCTCTAAAGTAGAGGACCCGGGACAGGAACCTCAATTGCCTGGATTTAATTAAGAGTGGTACTGATTTCATCTCTTGAAACTTGTCCGTTAGAAATGAATGCCTAGGGCTATATTTTTTTTTTTAAGTTTTATTGATATATAATTAGCATACCACACAATTCACCCAGTTAAAGTGTACAATCCAGTGATTTCCAGTATATTCACAGAGTTGTGCAACCAGCACCAGGCTCAACTGTAGACCAGTGGGAGGATGAGAAGGGGACACTGGAACTGGGTCTTCCTCAGGGCATCTCTCTCCTTCATGTCCTCTTATAAAGTATGTCAGTGCACTGAGTTTCATTCTAATATTTAAAGATATAAATTTGGCCAGGTGCAGTGGCTCATGCCTGCAATCCCAGCACTTTGGGAGACGGAGATGGGTGGATCACTTGAGGTCAGGAGTTCAAGATCAGCCTGGCCAACATGGTGAAATCCCATCTCTACTAAAAATACAAAAATTAGGCAGGGTTGGGGGTGGTGCATGCCTGTAATCCCAGCTACTAGGAGGCTGAAGCGGGAGAATTGCTTGAACCCAGGAGGCGAAGGTTGCAGTGAGCCGAGATCGTGCCACTACACTCCAGCCTAGGTGACAGAGCAAGACTCTGTCTCAATAAACAAATAAATAAATAAATAAAAATAAAGATATAAGTTTCTGATACACCTCCAACAGGCAACTCAGTATCTTCTTAGAGTTCCATGAAGAAATAGTGATCTTTTCCCAAACTAAAGAAAAAACTTACCCTCCAAAATATATCTTCCCAAAGGATTTTCAAGGGAAAATTTGGATATACGAACTTTTCACTTTATTCACCAAGGTCAGAAACTAATCTCCAAGAAATACACAAGTGTACTTGACACGGAAGCACAGATGGAGCATTTCGCTCTGTCCCGGCTTCTGCAGGCCCTGTCTGCCCGTGACTCAGAGTCAGGTCGATCAGTCATCTGCAGCTGTGGTCTCCTCAGTTCCTTTAATAGTGCCTTTTATCAGTAAAAACAACAACAAACTGGCATCTCCATAATTACACACAGCTATCCTTCGCTATCTAAAAATATCAGTTCCTGAGTTGGGATGGTACATTTGGATAGTGAAGAGTATCACTTTAGCCAAATCTATTTGGTTCTGACATCAAGCAGTCAGAATTTGGATCGCCAAGACTTCATCCTAAAATATATCTGAATTAGTTCAATTCTTGAGTTTGGGTAGGATAGCTATTTATTTAAAATTATATTTGTGTACTCCTGTACTAAAATATTATGGGCATTAAAAAATCAGAAAAATCATCATTCTAAATGGAGAAAATAAAAATAAATGCCATAGATATTCTCATCATGATGTTAGTTTTTTAGAGTGTGTGTCGCTGCTTTGGAGAGCGTTCAGGTGGGCTGAGAATCAGGAGTGACCAAGGGTCACTGGGCAGACTGCAGATAAAACAGCCCAATCTATCTCACTGATTCTCAGAACAGTTCTCTGCTCTCATATATATTCACAGCTATTAGCATGGCTAATGCTTGGGATGACTGCCTTTTCTTCATGTAGCCTCATTTTATCACTTTATAAGTTTCGATGGTATTAGCAAATTTGTAATAGCTTCTCCCTTCTCTGCTTCACAGTAGATCAAACATTAGCACGTTAAACGGGCGGTTTATGATTTCTCCTTAAAATAGAATCCTAATTGTGTTTAAAACTACCTTCTCCCTGGGTGGTTTTTCAATAGTAATTGCCAAAATGCTGAAAGGTTTCTGTCTCTCAAGAAGTAACAATCTAAATCTGGCCTCTTCTGGCCTCATTCTGAATTTCAAATAAGCATCTGGCCTTTTCTGACCCAGGGGGAGTTGGTCAGGCCTGTACCCATGAACTGCAGTTGCTGGTGCAGTTGAGACTTGCAATTTAATTTAATCAATATTTCTGAAGACTTTCCATCTACAAGATTCAGTAGTCTGAGACTGAGTTTCCGGTTTACGTTAGGATCGGGTTAGTGAAAATGTTATTTATGTGCAGAGTGCCTTAATATACAGAAACTAGGTCTTCAGATAACATTCAGATTTTTCATTTCATCTTTGTATCTGGTTGTCATGAAGAGAAAATTGGCTTGTCTGTTATAGTAGTCTTTTTTTTTTTTTTTGAGACAGAGTCTCGCTCGGTCGCCCAGGCTGGAGTGCAGTGGCCGGATCTCAGCTCACTGCAAGCTCTGCCTCCCGGGTTTATGCCATTCTCCTGCCTCAGCCTCCCGAGTAGCTGGGACTACAGGCGCCCTCCACTTCGCCCGGCTATTTTGTATTTTTTAGTAGAGACGGGGTTTCACCATGTTAGCCAGGATGGTCTCGATCTCCTGACCTCGTGATCCGCCCGTCTCGGCCTCCCAAAGTGCTGGGATTACAGGCTTGAGCCACCGCGCCCGGCCTGTTATAGTAGTCTTCGAACACTTTTTAGCAGCATGAGATCTTCTCTCTAAGATTGTACTTGAAACCATTATGTGTGAAAGAGAAGACTGATCTCAAGTCAACAGGGGCAGGAACCCAGGTTCCAGCTATTTGGCTCTTCTCCCACGCCTTCATTGTCCCCTTCTTGTAGAAAAAAGGGAAGGACCTGGGAAGAAAAATATTTGAAGCACATGTCCTAAAATCTCAGTTCTGCCAAGAAACGGGTAATGAATGTGTCCCACTTTGAGCAGGGCCCCATTCGCCCCTCTGTGCCTTCTGCTTATTTTATTTTATTTTTTATTTATTTATTTATTTATTTTTTATTTTTATTTTAATTTTATTTTTTTTGTGAGACAGTCTCACACTTGTTGGCCAGTTCTCAAGGGATGGACAAAATCACTGCTATCAGATGGAGCTCATGTTGAAAACCAAAGTCTGTATTTTTAAAAAATTATTTTATCTTTTTTTTTTTCTTTTTTGGAGATGGAGTCTTGCTCTGTCGCCCAGACTGGAGTGCAGTGGCACAATCTCGGCTCAATGCAACCTCCACCTCCCAGGTTCAAGTGATTCTCCTGTTTCAGCCTCCTCAGTAGCTGAGATTACAGGCACCTGCCACCACGCCCGGCTAATTTTGTATTTTTAGTAGAGACGGGGGTTTCACCATATTGGCCAGGCTGGTCTTGAACTCCTAACCTCAGTGATTCTCCCACCTCAGACTCCCAAAGTGCTAGGATTACAGGTGTGTGCCACCGCACCCGGCCAATGTTTGCTTATTTTAAAGATACCAATGGTATCTGCTTCCAAGAGTGATTATAAGCCTCAAATAAAAATTTTGGCTCCATGTTTTACTTAATTGCTCTGCGCCAATCAGACCCAGGTTTCCTCCTAGGCAAGAAGTGGGCAGCCATGACAATTGCTCTTAGCCTAAGCTAAGGCACACAGGTGAGAAAGAGTTTCCACCTGAATCTTCTTTAGGCAGCAACATCAATAGGTAAAACGGTAAACCTGGATCTGCAGTTGCAAGGTTTGTTATCTGACTTCTTCCTGACAGTGAGAGAAACCAAAGGGCCTTGGTCCTCCAGATGCTCTCTGTAAGTTCTTAATGACTAGTCTGCTTTCTCCTAAATGTATTAATAACTTACTTTGTTTCTAATAACTATTGTGTCTTTCCCTTCTCCCACAAGAGTTCCCCTCCAACTTCTGCTTCTGATCAGTACTGACCCATTCAATGAAAATGATTGTGAATATGCTTTGAAATGCTCACAAACTGTGCACATTAGTTACTGTGTTTCATACACGTTTCCAGAAATTCTACATATCACACCTTCTGACATTCATTTATCATCGGCTTCAACCAATATTATTTTTCCTTTGTAACTAACCTACACCTCATCTATTCCTCCACAGACCTGGAAACCTAAATTCAAGACAGACCTCTAGCTTGTGGCTCTGCGAGTAGACTGAGCTCCGTCCTTTCTTTCCCCACCAGCCAGTTATGTTTTCTCAGAGTGAAGCCAAAATTCTACACCAGATATGCTGCTGCCTGGTAATCTTTTCATTAACAGGCCATCCGCCAACCGGAATCATCAATTACTGTTGGCACAGAGAATTCACAGCCCTTTTCCAACAATGAGGGTGGTGGGCATACCAGGCCTGGATTCGTTTCAGCCGCATGGCCCCTTTCTCCTCTCCGTCTCCACTGGGGGGTTTCAGAGTCTGCATTGTTTTGCGAAGAGGAGAATGGTCAAGGTCCTGGCTAGTGTTGTTTCTATGCAGGTAGAACCTGTGAACAGGAAGTGTAGCCAGCTGGTGGCTCAAGCTCTTGGTCTCCTTTTAATCTGGGAACCCTCAGGCTCTGCAGCTGAAGGAGACACAGCTGTAAAGTGTGGGCAAAGGAAGGCAAATGTGGCAAGCAGTTCATTGCCCAGGCCTGACACTTCAGCCCCTGCAGCATCAGAGGTGTTTGCCAACAACCCCACCTTCTCTGGAAAGGGTAAGTTATTGACTGTGAAGGAAACACAAGTAATGAATGTTATTTCCGTGCAAAGACAATGAGACAGGGTTCTCTTTTAGGTAGTGAGTCTTATCAACAATGGCTTCCCTAAGTGCTTCCAAAGTGTCTATCCATTAGGGCCAAAGGAGGTGCTTTGATTCTCTCTCAGAGGAGAGAGCAGTTTAATAAATCAGCGAGTGGATGGAGCATCTAAATTCAATAATTGTGAAGTGCAGATAAATCACTGCTGTCAATGCTGACTTTAGACTTTATTCATTCAAAATGGTTAAATTCAAACAGCAATATGCCTACCCAGCATCTGGACACACACAGCTCATGGCCCCCAGCCACCAGGCTAGAATGTCTCCCCAGAGTTGGGCCTCATTCCTGGCCGTCTGTTGGGAAGTGAAGACAAAGAAGGAGGTTGCATTACAGCCTGAGAGAGGACCCATTCTAGTGGCAGAGAGATTGTGGAAGCTCAAAGTGAATAATTCATTGTGCTGTTTGGCTGTGTGTTAGGTTTCATCCCTGGAGCTGCTGATGCAAAGGAGATCAAGCTCTGGCATCTTACCCCAGCTGCACAACCGGGCTTTCCAACACATTATTTGTTGCTGATTTGCTCACCAGCAACATGAGGGCATGAACAATGGTACATGATCAAAGCTAGAAGTTTAATAGATTCCAGTTGAGCCAAGACTGGTAGGGTATTTCCACTTACTCCTCTAGATTCTTCCCCATAGAATATGTGGTATTTCTACTCCCTCCATTTAAACTCTAAGTTTCATGTGAAATGCAAGAAAGTGCAGCCCTTATATTTATAAACATGTCAACTTGCAAATGGTTGGATAGGTATTTGAATTATTGATTGTTAAATATTTAAGCTGAATTCCTCATCCATCAGTTCTCATGAGAAGCCAGGGGACAGATTTACGATGCCGGAGTTTTTCTGGTTAGTTGGCAGTTGGCATCTCTATCAATTATAGCTCACACGGTAAGTTCTGCAGCGTTCATTGCAGGCACTCGGAATCAGTGTCTCTTCTTCCTTTCAGAGAGGATTTGTGCAACAAGGGCTTCTGACAGAAGAAAAAGTAACATGCCATCTCTGAATTATTGCTGCCACTTTCTGAGGTTTCGGTGGGTCTGATTGTGTCTCTGGCTATAACGTAGTTGAAAGAGCAAGATTTTCAGAGGCAGACAAATCTGGATTTCAGTTCCAGCTCCCTCACTTCCTTATCCTGTGAACCTGAACAATTTTCTTCATGCCTCTGAATTTCACTTTCTTTATCTAAAAAATAAAGTCTTATGATTCTGTTTCATTAGTGAAATTTAAACAAAGACTCTTGCTCCCATTCATTCTTACTTCTTCTGTCTCCTAAACAGCCCAGGTGCTTCCCTGTGTGGCCCTTCCTGGTGTGGCCCTGTGTGGCTTGGAATACCCTTTCCTCTTGTGAACCATGAGGAACAAACTATCTTTTTTTTTTTTTGAGACAGAGTCTCGCTCTGTCGCCCATGCTGGAGTGCAGTGGTACGATCTTAGCTCACTGCAACCTCCGCCCCCTGGGTTCAAGTGATTCTCCTGCCTCAGCCTCCCAAGTAGCTGGGATTACAGACCCGCACCACCACACCCAGCTAATTTTTGTATCTTTAGTAGAAATGAAGTTTCACCATGTTGGCCAGGCTGGTCTCAAACTTCTGGCCTTAAGTGATCTGGTCGCCTCAGCCTCCCAAAGTGCTGGGATTACAGGCGTGAGCCACTGTGCCTGGCCTCCTGATCCTGTGATCTCTTCACACCTGAATAATAATAAAACCTACATGTAAAAACATGTATTTATATATATATACATATGTATGTATCTATATATGTGTGTATATGTATAATCTTTATGTGTGTGTGTATGTGTGTGTGTGTGCTTTAATGCTTATGTGTATATAGGTGTATGTATGTATATATGTGTGTGTGTGTATCAGGTACCATTCATTGACAGCTTGGTATGTGCCAGACACAATTCTAGTGATTACTATATTAACTTGCTTAATTCTCACAACAACCCTTTGAGGTATGTACCACCAAAATTACTAGCCCTATTTTGTAGCTCAGAAAATTAAGGCACCAAAAGTTTCAGGAAACTATCTGAGTTCACACAGCTGGTAAGTGGTAGAATTGGGTTTTGAAGCCCTACATCAATAAAACTTTCTGCAATTAAGGAAATATGCTATATGTGCTATCTAAATGGTAGGCATTAGCCACATGTGGCCACTGAGTATCTGAATTGGGATTGAGGAACTGAATTTTTAATTTTATACAAATTTAATTAATTTAATTTTGAATACCCACATGTGGCCAGTGGCAACTATACTGGACAGAGCAGGTCTAGACCCTGTACCTCTAACCCCTACACCACAGGAAAATTGAACAAACATTTTTCAGCAGAACTTCTCAGAGCCTTTGTCTGTCAATGGGTGTTGCAAAACTCAGAGAGGAAATAGAACATACCCAAGGGACACAATCTCTTCTGCTTCTCTGGAGATGGCAGATGACCTCTGTCCCCAAGTGGGACTGTCTGGGGTACTGACACCCCCAGCCAGAACAGGTGCCTGTCCATGCAATGTGATAGAGACTGCCTGGTCCCCAGATACTTTCCTGAAATGTCCACTGTAGAAATCAGTCCTCTGGCATAGAAACAAAACCGTTTCATCCCAAACATATGCAGGTGGTAAGAGATAAAACTTATTTCATGAACACGTTGTTATTTTAATACAGAATGGGTTAAATCATTTAAATTAATCAAGATGCATGCTTTACAAATTATGAATTTGCACCTTAACTTATATCAATGTTACTCAAATTGCGGTCCCTTCTAGCAGCAGCAGCACTGATGGGAAGCTAGTGAGAACCAAATTATCAGCCTATTCCAGGCCTAATGAATCAAACCCTGGGGGTGTGGCCCAGCAATCTGTGTTTTAACAAGTCCTCTGGGTGACTCATTCAAGTCCGAGATCACCTTACATAAAGGATCTGATTTAATCTATAGAGCTGGAGAAAGGGAGTCCCAGGGAATTTAAATGACATGCTCAGAGCTACTGAGCAGAAAAATTTACAGAACTGGAACATGAACCCAGTTCTCAACCAGCGACTTGGTATCTGCCTGGAGATCTTCCGGATTCCCTGGGGACAGCCCCAGCTGCTGACTGGCCCTCTTCTCCATGCTTACTCTGGTCTCAGAGTGGGGTTATGGCTGTGGGGCAGGAGAGCCAGCCACATGCTCCCCTTGCATTTCTCTTTCCTACTCCCACCCTCTCCATCTCACCTCCTGTCATGATACACAGGTCAACAAATAGATAGTAAGCATCCTTTTCCATCTTTCCCTCAGCCTCCCTCCTAAGACGTTTATACATTTTATACATTCCTCCTAAGACTTTTATACATGAGGAGAGTCTCTCATGTGGGGAAGTAGAAATTTAATAGGCATAATGGGGAAAGGGGAAGGAAATAGGCTTCCATCATTGGGAAATGCTGGATTAGACAAAATTAAGTAGGTTTCTTTATTACAGGTCTTTTCAGAGCTTTTACTATGTAAATATGTGACACTCCAAAAAGGAGGATATAGCATGCAGCATTCACCAATTCAGATGACCACAGAACCTTCTTATTTGGGGAACGTTTCACGAGGCAGGCATTCTGTAGAGGACAGGTACTTTTCCCACGGAAAGCAGAGCATGAGCCCTAAGTGGATAGGACATAGGACAGGCAGATCTTGTGGGTCATGATAAAGGATAAAGTCCAGAATGCAGAAGTCCCATTGCACCAGTCATTGCCACTTCTAGTATATCTTTGAGTCTAGCCCTATCAGAGATCTTCCTAAGGTCAAGTTTACTGAGCGAAGAAAGGTAATGGTAGGGAAAAAATATTAGTGCTTGGAGGGTGCTATAGTCTGAATGTGTCTTGCAAAATTTGTATGTTGAAACTTAATTGCCGGCCGGGCGCGGTGGCTCAAGCCTTTAATCCCAGCACTTTGGGAGGCCGAGACGGGCGGATCACAAGGTCAGGAGATCGAGACCATCCTGGCTAACACGGTGAAACCCCGTCTCTACAAAAAACTAGCCGGGCGAGGTGGCGGGCGCCTGTAGTCCCAGCTACTCGGGAGGCTGAGGCAGGAGAATGGCGTAAACCCGGGAGGTGGAGCTTGCAGTGAGCTGAGATCTGGCCACTGCACTCCAGCCTGGGCGACAGAGCTAGACTCCGTCTCAAAAAAAAAAAAAAAAAAAAAAGAAACTTAATTGCCAACATGATAGTATGAAGATGTGGAGTCCTTAGCAGGTGATTAAGTCATGAGGGCAAAGCCATCATGGATGGAGTTAACATCTTATAAAAGGAGGGAACACCCTAAACTCTTTTTTGCCCTTCAGCGTGCCATATTGAAAGCAGAGTCCAGGTCCTCACCAGACCCAAACTTCCAGTACATTGATCTTAGACTTCTCAGGCTCTGGAACTCTAAGAAATAAATTTCTATTATTTATAAATTACCTAGGCTCTAGTATTTTGTTACAACAGCATGAATGTACTAAGGTAGGGGGTGAGACCTAAAAGCGAGTGGCCCACAGTAGTGCTAGGACTAAGTACCGGAGGCCCTACTGGGCCAGCTGTAAACCCTTTAGTTGCTGGGGAGGGAGAGTGAGGTGTCTCAGAATAAGAGTACAAGAGAGCTGAGTCACAGTACTCTGAGGATTCGGGGCAAGAGCAGTCTGCCAACTATAGAATTATTTCATTCTTTGACAACTGAGATAGTGATTCTGGTACCTGCCAGCTCAACATCAGCCCTGAACTCAGGAGCAGGCTTTAAAACATCTATGTTCCATCATAGATTATGTCATTCTAATTATATATATTATGTCCCCAAAAGCTATGTGTGTGTATATATATATATAATTATATATGTTATGTCCCCAAAAGCTATGTGTGTGTGTATATATATATGTAATTATATATGTTATGTCCCTAAAACTATATATATAACAGTGTTAGTATCTCTCAAATTGTTGTTAAAGACAAGCTCTCTTTTAATTTATGTATCTGGTGCCTCAACTTAATGGTCTCAAAAACCATATTTTTTTTTTGTTTTTTGTTTTTTGTTTTTTTGAGTGGTCACACAGCTCAGGCAGAGGCTCCTGGCTTTCTTGGTTGCCCATAGTAGGACAAAGAATACTTAAATTAAGCTTCAAAAGCCTTGGTGCTTGTTTCAGCTCTGCTACTTACTAGTTGTGTGGCCTTAGGAAGGTTATATACCTGCTCTGAACCTCTTTTTTCTTATTTGGAAAATGATGGTAATCATAATATACATGAAAGCAGCTGATATAATGCATTGTACATAACATGCTTTCAATAAATGTTGCAAGAACTAAAAAAATCATTACTAAAAACTGGAAAAGCCAACTAACTAATTAGCTAACTAAAAACCCACATGCATACATACATACCAGCTCATTCTGGGCCACAGGCTTCATTTGAGAAGTAGACAGTTGGTTTGGATTTGTATGTGGCAAAGAATCTGAGATTAACTGCCTCCCCACTCTGCATCTTTGGCTTCAGTTAAGGAAAAGCAGATGTGTAGACAGGAAAGGAGGTACCAATTTGAATGACAAAACTGGGCTGAAAGAATGCATACATCACATAAAACAGACACACAGACCAATGGAACAGAATCAAGAGCCCAGAAATAAACCCATGCTTATGTAGTCAACTAATATTTGATGAAGGCACCAAGAATATACATGGGGAATGGATAGTCTCTCCCATAAATGGTGTTGGGAAAACTGGATATTCACAGACAAAAGAATGAAATTGGATCCCTATCATACACCACTCACAAAAATTAATCGAAATGGATTAATGACATAAATGTAAGACCCGAAACTGCAAAACTCCTAGAAGTAAACATAGGGAAAGATTTCTTGACACTGGTCTTGGCAATGATTTTTTGGCTATGACACCAAAACACACAACAACACAAGCAAAAATAGACAAGAAGGACTACATCAAACTAAAACGCTTCTGTACATCCAAGGAAACAATCAACAAAATGAAAAGGCAGTCTATGGAATGGGAGACAATATTTGCAAAGCATATATCTGATAAGGAGTTAATAGCTAAAATATATAAGGAACTCATACAACTCAATAGCAAACAAATAAACAAATAAATAATCCAATTTTTTTTTTTTTTTTTTTTGAGACGGAGTCTCGCTCTGTCACCCAGGCTGGAGTGCAGTGGCCAGATCTCAGCTCACTGCAAGCTCCGCCTCCCAGGTTCACGCCATTCTCCTGCCTCAGCCTCCCGAGTAGCTGGGACTACAGGCGCCGCCACCTCGCCCGGCTAGTTTTTTGTATTTTAGTAGAGACGGGGTTTCACCGTGTTAGCCAGGATGGTCTCGATCTCCTGACCTCGGGATCCGCCCGTCTCGGCCTCCCAAAGTGCTGGGATTAAAGGCTTGAGCCACCACGCCCGGCCCCATAATCCAATTTTAAAATGGCAAGAAACCTGAACAGGTATCTTTCCAATGACGACTACAGGGAGTGTATGTTAAGGGCAACTTGAATCTGTGTGCCAGGAGGGGATAATTAAATTTTTATTTTTAAAAAGACATACAAATGGCCAACAGGTGCACAAAAGGCTCTCACCATCATTAGCCATCAGGAAAATGCAAATCAAAACCACAATGAAATATCACCTCCCACATGTTAGGATGGCTATTATAAAAAAAATAAGGCCTGGTGTGGTGGTTCACACCTGTAATCCCAGCACTTCGGGAGGTCAAGGTGGGTGGATCACCTGAGGTTAGGAGTTCGAGACCAGCCTGGCCAACATGATAAAACCCAGTCTCTACTAAAATACAAAATTATCTGGGCATGGTGGCACATACCTGTAATCCAAGCTACTCTGAAGGCTGAAGCAGGAGAATCGCTTGAACCTGGGAGGCAGAGGTTGCAGTGAACTAAGATCACACCACTGCACTCCAGCCTGGGCGACAAGAGTAAAACTCTGTCTCAAAAAAAAAAAAAAAANTCTGTGTGCCAGGAGGGGATAATTAAATTTTTATTTTTAAAAAGACATACAAATGGCCAACAGGTGCACAAAAAGGCTCTCACCATCATTAGCCATCAGGAAAATGCAAATCAAAACCACAATGAAATATCACCTCCCACATGTTAGGATGGCTATTATAAAAAAAATAAGGCCTGGTGTGGTGGTTCACACCTGTAATCCCAGCACTTCGGGAGGTCAAGGTGGGTGGATCACCTGAGGTTAGGAGTTCGAGACCAGCCTGGCCAACATGATAAAACCCAGTCTCTACTAAAAATACAAAAATTATCTGGGCATGGTGGCACATACCTGTAATCCAAGCTACTCTGAAGGCTGAAGCAGGAGAATCGCTTGAACCTGGGAGGCAGAGGTTGCAGTGAACTAAGATCACACCACTGCACTCCAGCCTGGGCGACAAGAGTAAAACTCTGTCTCAAAAAAAAAAAAAAAAAAAAAAAAAAAAAAAGAGAGAGAGAGAGAGAGAGAGATAAGCGTTGACGAGGATGTGGAGAAAAAGAAACCCTTGTACACTGCTGGTGGGAATGTAAATTGGTGGAGCCATTATAAAACAGTAGAGAGGTTCCTCAAAAAAATAGAAATAGAACAGCCATATGATTCAGCAATCTCACTTCTGGGTTTGTTTCCGTAGCAAACAAAATCAGTATCTCAAAGAGATATCTGTACTCTGATGTTAATTGCAGCATTATTCATAATAGCCAAAACAATGTAAGTACGTAAGTATCTGTCAGTGGCTGAATGGATATCTGTCTATCTATACATACACATGCACACATAATATATATGATAGTGTTTATTACATATTATATATAATTATATATATAGTCTAGCCATAAGAAAAGAAGAAAATCCTGCCATTTGGGACAATATGAATGAAACTTGAGGGCATTATGCTAAGTGAAATAAGACAGACAGAGAAAGACAAATACCGTATGATCTCACTTAAGAAGACAGTGTGGCGATTCCTCAAAGATCTAAAGCCAGAAATACCATTTGACTCAGCAATTCCATTACTGAGTATATATCCAAAGGAATATAAATCATTCTATTGGAAAGATACATGCACGTGTATGTTCTTTGCAGCACTACTCACAATAGCGAAGACATGGAATCAATCCACATGCCCATCAATGATAGACTGGATAAAGAAAATGTGGTATATATACACCATGGAATACTATGCAGCCATGAAAAGGAATGAGAACACATCCTTTGCAGGGACATGTATGAAACTGGAAGCCGTTTATCCTCAGCAAACTAACACAGGAACAGAAAACCAAACACCACATGTTCTCACTTATAACTAGGAGCTGAATGACGCGAACATGTGGACATGTGAAGGCAAACAAGACACACTGGGGCCTGTCGGTGCTGGGGAAGGGAAAGCATCAGGAAGAATAGCTAGCTAATGGATGCTGGGCTTAATACCAAAGTGATGGATGGTTTGATCTGTGCAGTAAACCACCATGGCACACATTTATCTGTGTAACAAATCTGTACATCCTGCACATATACCTTGGAACTTAAATTTTTTATAAAAAAGTTGAACTCATTGAAACAGAGAGTAGAATGGTGGTTGGGGAGAACAGAATGGTGGTTTCCCGCCTAGAGGTTGGGGAAAGTGAAGAGATGGTCAAAGGTACAAACTTCCAGTTATAAAATGGATGAGTTCTGGGGATCTCCTCCTATAGAGCCTAGTGACTGTAATTAACACTGTATTGTATACTTGAAATTTGCTAAAAGAGTAAATATTAAATGTTCTCATTACACAAACATACACAAAAGGTAACTATATGAGGTGATGGGTGTGTTAACTAAGTTGATTGTGGTAATCATTTCACTCTATTTGTATATCGGATAATCACAGTGTGCACCTTAAATTTATACAATTCTGTTTGCCAAGTCATACCTCAAGAAAGCTGTGGATGGGGAAGCATCCATAAACCCTGCCCACAGAGCTGCCAGAATGGAGAGGTGGAGGAGGTCACCAAACCCTGGGAAAGAAAGGAGTTGTGTTTCCTCACCTTCTGTGAACTACAGTTGTCGTGTTTAGCCTGTGGCTCGCTGAGCATCAAAAAGAGCTGCATTAACATCATTACTGCTTTTCTGTCCTCACCTAGTGTTTCACACCTTATCAGAGATGCTGGAAATAGCTCAGTGACCCGTGTACACTAAGTAGGTGGCAGTCTGGGTATATGACAGCTTTAAGCTTTGCTTTCTGGAAGCCTGGCTGGCCTTCTGGCCCTTCCCAGATGCTTGAACTCTCTGATCAGGAAGGATCCTCATTTGTACAATCCCTTCATTCCTCAGGTAGGAAAACCAGAGAAGATGTGCTCCTTATTTAAAGTCACACAGTATGTTAGTAGCATGTATCAGTTGGCTTTTGCTACATAACAAGCTGCCCCAAAACTTAGTGGCTTAAAGCAACAGACGTATACTTAGCTCATTGTTCTATGGACCAGGATTTTGGGCTGTGCTCACCTGGTCTTGACTGAACTCACTCATGCACGTGCAGTCAGCTAGGTGCTAGCTTGTGGTGGTCTCAGTTAGAATGGCTCACCTCTACTTCACGAGATCTTTCATCTTCCAGCAGATTAGCCCAAGCCTATTCACATGGCACCTTGGCAGGATCCCAGGAGAGGACAAGTGCTCTTAAGCCCTCTTAGTCCTAGCTTCAAAAGTGGCACAACATCGCTTCCATGGCGTTCTACTGTTCAAAGCCAGTGACAAGGCCAGCACAGATTCAAGGGATAGGGAAATAGTCTCCATCTCTTGATTTGAGGAGCTTTAAAGACAAGTGCAAAAGGGCAGCACACAAAGACAGAAATAATTGAAGCTTTTTTGCAAACTCTCTATCCCAAAGTATATCCAGGAATTCTCCCCAAGACTCTTGATTTTGAGATATAATGGAGATCTATTGTTTTGCCCACCTAGCATCCGTCTCCTCTTCTTTGGAGAATTACACTTAGAATTTACTTTAAATCCAGTTTTGGAAGAACTTTTAACGAAAAAGCTCCACCCATCCGGTTGCTTGTCCACCTGTTGATGGTTAGACCCATCCAGATGCTCTTTGCCTGGAATTTGAACACTGACCCAGCAGAGTGGCAGCATGACTTCAGACAGATGCTCCATCTTTCCTTGCCGCCTTTGCTCCTCAGTGCCGCCCAGCCACTTTCCTTGTGAGGTCTGACCGTTTGGCTGTGCTTCAGTTCTGTGCACTGCCTGCTGCGGTGGATGCTGTGTGCGCCACCCAGATCCCACTCAGGACGGAGGCAATTCCCACAGCTCCTGGAAGGGTTGATTGCTGAGAGCCACAGACACGTCTCACCCCAAGAATTGCCCTTCTCTCAAGAGAGCTACCTTATCCTGGGGGTGGCCTCCCTTGGGACAACTCTGAAGAGCCATCCCTGGTCGATCAGGTGAGGCTTTTGTTGTACCTGAGTCACAATTCAACTTTTCCTTCTGCTCAGTTCTGCTTCCCTCACTCCCTCATGGGTTTTGTTGCCAAGAACATCCTCCAGTAGATATCCTGCAGAAAGATCTCCATCTGAGAAACTGTTTCCTGAGGGCTCAACTTAAGATACCCCATATCCCTTCCATAAATTCATTTCTTGCCTGGGTGAGTCAGACAGTTTCTGTGGCTTACAACCAAAAACTGTTGAAAAGCTGTTCTTCCAGGCTTCTTTTCACTACATCGTTTTTTAATTCTTGCCCACTATTTGTTGAATGTGTACTATTTGACCACTCAGAATACTCCTTCCATGTTGGTACCATTAGCCTCATTTGATAGGTGAGATAACTTAAATCAAGGACCTTAAATGAATTGCCCAAGGTGAGTAGCTGATAAGCCAAGTAGCTAAGAAAATTAACTTTGGAGACTACCACCACCACTCACTACTTACGTCACCTTGGACAATTTACTTAACTTATATATGCCTTGGTTTTCTCCTCTGTAAAATGGGGATAATAATAATAGCACCTATCTCATAGGGTTGCTATGAGGATGAAATGAATTAATACACATAAGGTGTTTAGAACAGTGTCTGCCAAACTAAGTTCTACATAAGTGTTTGCTATTATTATTGTTGTTGCTGATGTAAGTATTAGTAGTGATGGTATTAATATTGAGCTTTCTGATTCTAGAGCTTATGTGTGCTGTGTCTGCAATATTCCTCGTGTGTAAATCCTCTTTCTGCTATTCCCCCAGCCCATCTTGCTCCCAGAATGCCAGATCTTGAGTAGAGAACCATGAATCTCTAATGAAAGGAACAGTTCTGCTGACAAGGCCCCTCTTTGCTTGTCTTCCCATTTTTCTTTGTTTCAGGTTTGAAATATGGTCCTTCCCTCACTCACTGGTTTGCTGTAAGTAACTGTCTTCTTGGAGCAACCTGAAAGGTGCTCTTGTTTGGGGCATCCTAGCTTGTTGGGGATATAATTTGTTAAAGTATATTTTAAACACAATAGACTCCCAGGGTGAATGTGCCTGCTATGCTACCCAAGGAGCAGGTTTAATTATTCGAATCATTCCCCCAGGCCATTCTTAATCTCAGGCCTGCCTCTGTTAACTGCACATCTTGTGATGGGACACAATGTGAATATCAAAATCAATAAATTACAAGTTTTCAAGGATGGAGGCCAAACAACAGCAACCTAGTTACTGGGTATGAAAGCCAGCTTCCTCTTAGAAACCATAATCCCGAAACAATAACTCTGGGCAGTGGGACATATTCTTGTTATGGGGCACATGCTGTTCTGACATTAAAAGAATGCAGATTGGTCTTAAAACCTGGGACCTTGTAATTACAAGGGATGAATGGTTCTTAGTGAACACAGGAGCATTCCCAAGGCTTAACCGACTTCTGTTTGGAAATCACAATGCCAGGGTGAATGTGAGCAACTAACACTGACTGAGCACTCCTCAAAAAAGAGAAGGGACTGCACTCCTTGCTATCCTGCCAAGAAGGGAGGTGAGGGGGAGTTACAGGAAAGCATCTTTCCAGGAGAGCTAAGGAGCAAAGGAAGAAACAACAGGAAAGGCATCTGAAGCCAGCTTGAGGGTAAGTCAGGGCTTCCCTGAGCTGAAGATGCTCAAGATGAGGGTAAGGAGGAGACAGGCAGGTGCAGAAGGAGAGAGGCCGCGTAGACAGAGGCCAAAGCTCTCTTGATGGCACCAACACATGAACAGCTCTGGGAACTGAAGCGTCTCAAATCCATTTCCCATCCCTCACTTCCCAGGAGCAAAGGTTCTCATCGTTGTTGTTGTTTTTTTTGTGTCTCCTCAATTCCCCTCCCCCAGTCCCTGTAACCACCATTCTACTGTCTACTTAAAGGAATTGCACTTTTTTAGATTCCTCATATGAGTGAGATCATGCAGTGTTTGTCTCTCTGCCTGGCTTATTTCACTTAGTGTAATATCCTTGATGTTCATCTATGTTGTTGCAAATGACAGGATTTCCTTCTTTTTTGAAGCTGGAGAGTATTCCATTGTATACATAGACCACAATTTCTTTATTCATTTAGCTGATGATGGACACTTAGTTTGATTCCATATCTTGGCTATTGTGAATAGTGCTGCATAAACACAGAAGTGCAGATACCTCTTCAACATACTGAGCTCATATCCTTTGGATATGTATGCAGTAGTGGGATTGCTGGATCTGCGACAGTTCTAATTTTAAGTTTTTGAGAAACCTCCATGCTGTTTCCCATAATGGCTATACAAATTTACATTTCCACCAACACTGTACAGAAGTTCCCTTCTCCCCAGGTCCTCACCAACACCTGTTATCTTTTGCCTTTTTGATAATAGCCATACTAACAGGTGTAAGGTAATGTCTCATTGTGGTTTTAATTTGTAGTTCTCTAATAATTAGAAATTTTGAGCATTTTTTCTTATACCTGTTGGCCATTTGTATGTCTTCTTTTGAGAAATGTCTATTCAGATCCTTTGTCCACTTTTAAATCAGGTTATTTATTTTCTTACTATCAAGTTGTTTGAGTTCCTTGTATATTTTTAATATTAGCTCCTTATTAGTATGGTACTGGCATAAAAATAGACACATAGGCCGATGCAACAGAATAGAGAGCCCAAAATAAATCTGCACATTTACAGTTACTTGATTTTGTCAAAGATGCCAAAACACACAATGGAGAGCAATCTCTTCAATAAATGATGTTGGGACGACTGAATATCCACATGCAGAAAAACGAAATTAGACCTTTATCTCACATCTTGTACAAAGATTGACTCTACATGGATTAAAGATTTAAATATAAGTCCCAAAACTATAAAACTACTAGAAGAAAACATAAGGGAAAAGCTTCATGCATGACCTTAGTCCGAACAATGATTTTGGATATAAACCAAAATTACAGACAACAAATACAAAATAGACAAACGATATTACAGCAAACTAAAAAGCTTCTCCACAGTCAAGGAACAATCAATAGAGTGAAGAGACAAACTACAGAATGGGAGAAAATATTTGCACACCATGCAGGCTCTCCTCATTTCTCACCAAGAGTACTGCAGTGGCCTTCTTGTTGGTACTGCTGTCTCCTGACCCTTCCCTAACCTTTCCCACCACTGCCACCATCTTCACAAATCCACCTTTCACTAAATAATCTCATTCTCACTCTCCTTCTCAAAACTCTTCAAAGGGGCCTCACCATCAGGACAAAATCTCATCATCAATTTAGCATGTGAGACAGTGCCTGATGTGAGCTAATCTTGGTCTCCCCCAGAGACCCTCATCCCCACCCTCCACTATCTTGTGCTCTGGTAACACAAAACTAAAATCTGAGTGTCATCTGAGTGTTAGGCACTGTGCTGAATGCTTTCATTTTATATATTATGTCATTTAATCCTCATAGCAACCAGATGGGACAGAGCAACTTATCCTCATTTTACAGATGGGTCCAAAAGTTAAGCCAATTTGATCCTAAGACCCATGTTATTTCTAGGGCTGTAGTTTGGATTAAATTTGTTTATGTCCAGATTTTTAAACTAATGATTAAGAAACCCTGGAGAAATAAAACTACATTGTTAGTTACATACAAGAAAGATAAACATTAAAATAACAATCCACTTACTAAAGTCACATTAAAGACATAGAAATGACACCCAGCCCCATACTCTAGCTCCTAACCACCTGTCTGACCTAATTTCCTAACAGCCCCTCTCCTGCTCACTGTGATTCAGCCACACAGGCCTCTGCTCTTCTCTGAATGGTCCAAGTCTGCTTCAATTGCAGGAGTTTTGTGTTAGCTATTCTCTACCTGAAAGTGCATGTGCAATGAGTTTTTTCATGGTTCACTTTCTCACATCATTGAGATCTTTGCACAGCTTTTACCACCTCAGAGATAGCTTTGCTGACCACATTTTCTAAGACACCACCATCATGTTCTGTTTTTCTCTTTCCTGTTATCCTTATTCATACCCTCACCATGACCTAACAGGATTAGATATTTATTTGTTATCTGTCTTCCTTACTTTACAGGGTTCTACAATGGTAGGGTCTGCATTTCTAGAACCTAGAACAGTACCTAACATGTAATAAACATACAATTAA
The DNA here is from genome assembly GCF_001698545.2 of Rhinopithecus bieti. Lineage (NCBI taxonomy): Eukaryota > Metazoa > Chordata > Mammalia > Primates > Cercopithecidae > Rhinopithecus > Rhinopithecus bieti. The sequence goes on along the minus strand of NW_016806642.1, from coordinate 8,015,246 downwards.
TATTCACTGAAGAAAACAATGGCTCCCAAACTCCCGAAGGTGTTTGACAATGACCTGACTGAGAGTATTAGAGTAGCTAGAATGCATGGGGTCACACAGAAGTGGCTTGGGCAATTAGTGAAGAAAGGAAGAATAGTAGACATGTGGAGATAAAACAGTAAACATGTGTTGGTGGCGTTCATTCAACAATCCACAGTAAAGAGAAAGTCCTGTTAGGGTCACACAAGTCAACCTCCTTTGAGGGGAGTGCCATACATTATGGAGATGAGTTGCATGAAGTAGACACTCAATAAATGCTTAAAATTATGAGCGAATCTCGGAATTTTATGGTTACCTCAGCCTACCTCCACCTGGTTCTACTCAGGTTTTGAGAGCTAAGGTGGGTCAGTGACTTCGTAAGTTGGAAGGGATTTAATATACAGTTCTCCCTCAGTGTCCATGAGGGGTTGGTTCCAGGACCCCCACAATTATCAAAATCTGCAGATATTCAAGTCTCTGACATAAAATGGTGTAGTATTTGCATCTAACCTTCACTCATCCTCCTGGTACTTTAAGTCATCTCTAGATGACTTATAAGTAATAAAGAGCAGGGTCCCCAACCCCTAGGCTGCAGACCAGTACCAGTCTTTGGCCTGTTAGGAACTGGGCTGCACAGCAGGAGGTGAGTGGCAGGTGAGCAAGCATTGCCACCTGAGCTCCACCTCCTGTCAGATCAGCATGGGCATTAGATTCTCACAGGAGTGCGAACACTTGTGAACTGCGCGTGTGGGATCTACATGGCCCACTCCTTATGAGAATCTAATTAATGCCTGATGATCTGACTGAGGTCTTCCATGAAACCAGTCCCTGGTGCCAAAAACACTGGGGACTGCTGATCTAGAGTATGTAAATAGTTGTTATACTGTATTAGTTTTTTATTTGCATTATTTTTATCATTATATTGTTATTTTTTTCTGAATATTTTTGATCCACAATGCGGAACCTGTGATAAGAAGCACCCTCTGTACATTTTTTCAGTCCTGTGATTAGAGTGGCAACAGGAATAGTCTGATTTCTGGTTCCTTTATTAGGTAGAAACTTTCTTGTAATTCTGAAGTTTGGCTCAGACTCAGCCTGTGGAGACTGGCAAACTGAGGACTAAGTGTGGATTCCAAAGGCCTTCTCTGTTGGAGTGGTTAGTGTTTGGCAAACTTGATAGAGATTCTTCACTATGGGAACCACCTGATTTCTCAGGATGGCTTGAAATAGCTGGATGACCAGAAGCTCAGTCTACAGCAGTGTTTTTCAACCTACCAGTTGCAACCCTCGGAGGTTTATGAAATAAACGTGATGAGTCACATCCAGTTTGAAAGTAAAATAGAGTAGACAAACTCTGGTTTAGAGGAGAAAAACATCTTTTTCTCACTCATCTTAGGTTCAGGACTGAAGCACTTACAACCAAAAGACAGATTAACAAAAGAAGAGCATACAAATTATTTAAGCTTTACAAGACACGAGAGTCTTCCAAAGAATACAAAGACCAAAGAAAGAGTTAAATCTGAGTATTTTTTTTTTTTTTTTTTTTT
>NW_016806642.1:7955418-8013297 GCF_001698545.2 Rhinopithecus bieti | reverse complement strand
TCNATTCAAGATGGATTAGAGACTTAAATGTTAGACCTAATACCATAAAAACCCTAGAAGAAAATCTAGGTAGTACCATTCAGGACATAGGCATGGGCAAGGACTTCATGTCTAAAACACCAAAAGCAATGGCAACAAAAGCCAAAATTGACAAATGGGATCTAATTAAACTAAAGAGCTTCTGCACAGCAAAAGAAACTACCATCAGAGTGAACAGGCAACCTACAGAATGGGAGAAAATTTTTGCAATCTACCCATCTGACAAAGGGCTAATATCCAGAATCTACAAAGAACTCAAACAAATTTACAAGAAAAGAAACAACCGCATCAAAAAGTGGGCAAAGGATATGAACAGACATTTCTCAAAAGAAAGCATTTATGCAGCCAACAGACACATGAAAAAATGTTCATCATCACTGGCCATCAGAGAAATGGAAATCAAAACCACAATGAGATACCACTTCACACCAGTTAGAATGGCGATCATTAAAACGTCAGGAAACAACAGGTGCTGGAGAGGATGTGGAGAAATAGGAACACTTGTACACTGTTGGTGGGACTGTAAACTAGTTTAACCATTGTGGAAGACAGTGTGGTGATTCCTCAAGGATCTAGAACTAGAAACACCATTTGACCCAGCCATCTCATTACTGGGTATATACCCAAAGGATTATAAATCATGCTGCTATAAAGACACATGCACACGTATGTTTATTATGGCACTATTCACAATAACAAAGACTTGGAGCCAACCCAAATGTCCATCAATGACAGACTGGATTAAGAAAATGTGGCACATATACACCATGGAACACTATGCAGCCATAAAAAAGGATGAGTTCATGTTCTTTGTAGGGACATGGATGCAGCTGGAAACCACCATTCTCAGCAAACTGTTGCAAGAACAGAAAACCAACCACCACATGTTCTCCCTCACAGGTGGGAATTGAACAATGAGAACACTTGGACACAGGAAGGAGAACATCACACACCGGGGCCTATTATGGGGCTGGGGGGCTGGGAGGGATAGCATTAGGAGTTATACCTAATGTAAATGACGAGTTAATGGGTGCAGCACACCAACATGGCACATGTATATACATGTAACAAACCTGCACATTGTGCACATGTACCCTAGAACATAAAGTATAATAAAAAAATAAAAGATGTTCTAAGGTTCTTATATTTCTTGGGTTGAGTACATACATAATGACATTTATCATTATATTAAATTATCATTATATTACATTATTATAGTTGTCATATTAGATTTTAAAATCAAGTATGCACAATGTAATCTCCAGGATAAACACTAAAGGAATAGGAAAAGAATAAAATAATTAAAAAATTAACTCAAAGAAGAAAAGAAGGATAGAAAAAAACAACATAGAAAAGGTGAAACAGAGCTGGGCGTGGTGGCACATGCCTGTGGTCCCAGCTACTGGGGAGGCTGAGGCTGGAGGATCTCTTGAGCCCATGAGTTTGGAGCTGTTGGTGCTCTGATCAGCACCTATGAATAGCCCCTGTGAGACCTCACCTCTAAAATAAAAATAAAAAATAAAGAAAGAGAAAGAAAAGGCAGAACATATTTTTGAAGTAGCACAATGGTAGATTTCAACCCACATAAATCAGTAATTACGTTACATTTCAATGAAATAAAGATTCCAGTTAAAATACAAAGACTAAATAAATCAAACAAAATTCCAATTAAAAGACAAAGAATGTAAAACACACAAAACACTGCATGGTGCTTACAAGCAATATAATGTAAATGTAAGAATATAGAAGGGTTGAAAAGGGTTGAAAATAAAAGTATGTTAAAAGAAATACAATACAAGCCTAACCAAAACCAACAGGGTAGTTATATTGTTTTCGGACAAAATATATTTCAAGGCAAGAAGCATTGCTGGGGATGAAGAGTGATATTTCACAATGATAAAAGGGTCATTCTGCCAAAAATATATAACAATTCAAATTTTTGTTTCTAATAAAGTGCTTTCAGTATACAGTCCTCTACCTTCTGCTCTACAGATTTACCACTTCTGGGTATTTCATATAAATACAGTCATACAATATATGGCCTTTTGTGTCTGGCTTTCTTTCACTTAATGTTTTCAATGTTCATCCATGGTGTAGCATGGAAGCATCTATCGGTACTTCATTCCTTTATATGGGTAAATCGTACTCCATTGTAAGGATATACCACATTTAATGTATTCATTCATCAGTTGATAAACATTTGGGTTAATTTCTATTTGGGGCTTTATGAATAATGCTGCTTTGAGCATTTGTGTACAGGTTTTTGTGTAGATAAATGTTTTCAGTTATCTTGGGTATATCACTAGGAGTGAAATTCCTGGGTCAAATGGTAACTCTGTTTAACTTTTGAGGAATTGCTAAATTGTTTTGGAAATTGGGTGCATATTATTTTGCATTCCTACCAGCAAGGCATAAGGCTTCCAGTTTCTCTGCACTCTTGCCAAAACATACTGTTGTCTAGTTTTTTTGTTTTTATTTTTGTAATTATAGTCATCCTAGTCAGTGTGAAGTGGTATCTCATTGTGGTTTTGTTTTCATTTCCCTAATGACTAATAATGTAGAGCATCTTTTCATGTGCATCTTGGCCACTTGTATATCTTCTTTAGAAAAATTTATATTAAAATCCTTTGCCCATTTTTAACAGCTTTATTGAGATACAATTTATATAACATAATTTATCCATTTAAAGTGTAAAATTCAATAGTCTGCTGTATTTGAATATTAATTTTTTTAATGGTGATAAAATCATAAGATCTGCCATTTTAACCAACTTTAAGTGTACAATTCAATGGTATTAATTACACTTACACACTTGTGCAACCATCACCACTATTTCCAAAACTTTGATCACCCCATACAAAAACTCTGTAACCACTAAACAATAACTTTAAATCCCCCTTCCCCTGCTCTCTAGCCCTTGGTAACCTCTAATCTTCTTTCTGTGTCTATGAATTTGCCTATTCTAGATATTTGATGTATGTGAATTATACAATATTTGTTCTTCTGTGTCTGGCTTACTTCACTTGGCATAAAGTTTTTAAGGTTCATTCATGTTTTAGCATGTATCAGAACTTCATTTCCTTTTGAAACTGAATATTTCATTGTATGTGTATACCACATTTTGTTTACTCATTTATCTGTTAATGGACACTTGGATTGTTTCCACCTCTTGGCTATTTTGAATAATGCTGCAATGAACATTGGCATACAAGTATCTGTTACAGTTCCTACTTTCAATTCCTTTGGTTGTATACCCAGGAGTAAAATTGCTGGATCATATGGTAATTCTGTGTTTAGCTTTTTGAAGAACTGCCAGACTTTTCCACAGCAGCTTCACCATTTTATATTCCTACCATCAATGTACAAGGTTTCTAATTTCCTCACATGCTTGACAACACTTGGTATTTTGGGTTGTTGTTGTTGTTGTTATTTTTAATGCTAGCCATGCTAGTAGGTATAAAGTGATATCTCATTGTAGTTTTCATTTGCATTTCCTAATGATGTTGAGAATCTTTTCATGTGCTGTTGGCCACTTCTGTATCTTCTTAGGAGAAATGTCTAGTCAAATACTTTGCCCATTTTAAAAACTGGATTATTTGTGTTTCTATTACTGAGTTGTAAGAGTTCTTTATACATTTTGAGTACAAGTTCCTTATTGGATACATGATTTTCAATTTCACTTTTGTGATAATGTCCTTTGAAGCACAAAAGTCTTTTATTTTGATTAATCTATTTAAAATGTATTTAATTTTGATTTAGCTATTTTTACTGTTATCACCTGAACTTTTGTTGCCACATCTAAGAAACTGTTGCCTAATCTAAGGTCATAGAACTTTACTTCTGTTTCCTTCTAACAGTGTTTTAGTTTCAGTTTCTACATTTAGGCTATAAAGCATGTTGAGTTAATTTTTGTATGTGGTGTGAGGTAGGGGAGTTTAACTTCATTCTTTTGCTGTGGATATCCAGTTGTACAAACATTTGTTGAAAAGACTACCTTTCCCCAGTGAATTGTCTTGACTCTCTTGCTGAAAATCAATGAATCATAAACATAAGAATTTTTATGTCTGGACTTTTAATTCTATTCCATTGATCTATATGCTTTTCCCTTTGCCAATATCACACTGTCTTACTTACTATAGTTTTGTAGTAAGTTTTGAAATTGAAAACTGTGAGTCCTCCAACTTCATACTTCTTTTTCAAGACTGTTTTGTCTATTTGAAGTCCTTTCATTTCCATGTGAATTTTAGAATTAGCATGTTAATTTCTGTGGGGAAAAGCCATCTGAGATTTTCATAGGAATTACGTTGACTTTGTAGGCTGTTTTGGGAAGTGTTGCTATTTTAACAATATTAAGTTTTGCAATACATGACCATGGGATGTCTTTTCACTTATTTAGGTCTTCTTTAATTTATTTCAATTATGTTTTCTAGTTTTCAGTATACAAGTCCTATAGTTATTTTGTTAAGTTTATTCCATAGTGAGAGATTTTAACACACCTTCTCAGTACCTGATGGAATAGACAGACCAAAAGTAAAATCAGAAAATACATTAAAAATGTTACATGTTTGAAAAAACTAATCTAATAAATATGTATGGAACATGAAAATCAACAATGACGGAATACATGTATTTTTCAATTGTACTTGGAAATTTTGAAGTGAGTTTTGATATACAGTAATGTAAGTCCTCAAACTTGGTTCTTCTTCAAAAATTCTTAAGCTGATTTCATCATTTGTATTTTTGTATAAATATTAGAATCACCTTGTCAATTTCCAAAAAACTACCTGGGATTCTAAATGGGGTTGCATTGAATCTCTGGTTTATGCTGGAGGGAACTGACATTCATATCATGTTCCTGGGTTGAGAGGATTCTTTCAACCCAGGAGCATGATATATCCCCTCATTTATTTAGATCTTCTTTGATTCTTCTAAATAATGTTTTATGGTATAGTGGTGTTGCACTTGTTTCTTTATATTTATTGCTATTATAAATGGTAATGTTTACAAATACTACTTTCCAATTTGCTGTTGCTGGTATATAAAAAGACTTCTGATATTTGCATATTGACCTTGTATCTAAAGAACAGCTAAATTAATTTCTTAATTGTGTTTATCTTAGATTCTTTTGGACTTTCTATATTTACAATCAGGTTCCCTGTGAATGACAATTTTCTTCTTTACAGTCTTTATCCTTCTCTAACAATCTTTGTTCTTGTTTCACTGCAGTTGCTAGGACTTCTGGTATGATGTTGAATAAATTCTTGACAGCATGCATTTTATTCCCATTTTCAGGAGGAAGCTTTTAACATTTCACTGATGAGTATGATATCTCTTTTAAGATGTTTTGCTTTGCTTTTTAGAGGCCTTTTATCTTATTAAGGATGTTCTTATTCTTAATTTGCTAAGTATTTTTGTTCATTTGTTATCATAAATGGGTATAGAATTTTAAAACATTTTTACTGGAATAAACCCAGCTTGGTCTATATTTCATATGGGAATTTTGCATCTGTGTTCATGGGCAAGAGATACTAAATAAGACGTTAAATCCAGAGTGCTATGTGCTAATGACTATAAATGGACTCGATACCATAGGAGGACATATCCTAGGGATACTGAACCTAGTGTCTGAAAATGAGAGAAGGCGTCACATAAGAAGAGTACTCTCTAAGTTAAAGGGTTAGTAAGAGTAAGCCAGTTGATGATGACATGGGTAGGGGAGATAGCACATTCCAAGCAGGGTGAAGAACATGTTCAAATTAAAGGTAAGAGAGAGCTATTTGTATTCCAGGAATTGAAAATGATTCAGTGTATCTGCAATATGTGGCCCAAAGAGTAAGAAGAGGCCTGCCTAAGGAGGACAGAAGGCCCCATTAAGATCTATTTGGGTGACTTTTTCATTTCTTGCTCACTTACACTAACAGATATTGAGATTGTGACCAATACTGAATTAATATTAGTATAGCGATTTTCCACTCCTGCTCTACATAGCCCAGGCGTTCTGTAGAGATGTCCAGGGACTAGGTTAGGATGGAAGGTGGGGGCAGAACAAGACCCTCTCCTTCATTACCTATTTTAAAACCACCACTTCAACCAGAACATTTTCATACTTATCTGATTCAGAAAATGAATTTCTGTATAAGATTTCATCTGAAGAAAGGTTTCTGCTGCTATCTATCTACCTATCTGATTATATATTATATATAAATATGTATATGTGTATATGTGTATATATATATATATGTATATATATGTTTGAGTTAGATAGTTCCCAAGAAGTGAACTATTCTCTCCATAAACTCAAAAATCTGCTCTTAAGAAAGCACCCGAACTCTGTCCTCCAAAGGTAAGCAAGGGTGGGGGTCTTCTTGGTAGAATGTGGCCAGATGTTTTCAACATGCTGCAGTGAAAATTTGCTTGAATGTTCCCACAGCTGAACTGCAAAAACTACAGAAGGGAAGGTAAGAGGAAAGAAAGAAAGAGAGAGAGAGAGAGAGAGAGAGAGAGAAAGAAAGAAAGAAAGAAAGAAAGAAAGAAAGAAAGAAAGAAAGAAAGAAAGAAAGAAAGAAAGGAAAAGTCAAACGTCAGCACGAGCATTTGCAGGGACCTTGGAAAATACATTTTCTGAAAATGCAAGGTCCCTGCAAAAGCTCAAATGGAAGCCTTCTTAAGAGGACTTTTGGAAATAAAACAAGCTTCATATCACTTGTGCCTTTATTTTAGGGGCCAAAATGGTAAGCAAAACTGAGTATTTCTCTTCCCACCCTCTGTGTCATCACACTCCACCCCCTAGCCCTGACTATTGTGAAAGGATAATTCAAATCTGGCAGAAAATGCAAAAACAGTTCATTTTCCTAAGACTTTGAAAACAGCAATTAAAACCATCTCAAACACCTTGAACATTAATTAATTCTTTTCCAGTTAAGCTAATAGCCTTGCGAAGGCAATAAGTTCATCTTGTTAATATACACTGGAACATTTACTCATTATCTCTCCATATCTACCTGTCTTATCTATCTTTATTTGGACTTTTACAAAGTAGTTACTGAATTGCGTGCACCAGTAAATGCATTAACTCGGTGCAATTTCATGGAGATTTATGCACCTGCAATGTCGAATATATTAAGTTTCCATAAAAGCTTGGCATTTTCGGTATGTTCTTTCCAAAGACCCTATGGGGTACATTTTCAATGTGGAGAATGATATGCAGGAACCAAAATCAATGGGCTTAAATTATTAAAATTCTAGGCAGTCATTACGGATTGGGTCAAGTATTATAAAACTTACAGTTCATCAATTTACTTTCAATATTAATTTTAGCTTTGTACCTTGCCATGAAAACCATGAGAATGGAAAGCATGTAACATCTCACTTACAGCTGACACAGAAGGGAAGTGACTCTGAAATATAGACCCTCTCGGCCCCTGGGGAAGATTTATGTGGCGAGGATCACTCTCCTTTAGAGTGAGACTGCAGGTGAGTGGCAGGTCTGCATTACAAATGCCTGGGGTAACTATAAAAACATAAATGGTATCAGGTTATTGATTTTTTTTTTCTTTCTAGAGCCCACAAATTAGAAAAGTCGCTGCTAAAAATCACTGGTCTATCCACAAATTTTAATTAAAGCATAAATAAATCATTTTAGTTGCTGCACTTGCATATAAACAAAGGGGAAGATGGCATCCTTACAAATGCTTGTCAACATTTGGTGACTAATGGCTCACAGTGAAAATACAATCTGAAGCAACTGAATTGAAAGCAGATTCTGGAGCTAACTAATATCACATGCAAACCATCTAAAGCTATTATGGCAAGAGGCATTGAAACCACAGATCAGGTTTTTCTGGGGAGTGGGGGATGAGGATAATTTTGTTAAGTAGAGCAATACTATTTTTTTTTTATTAAATAAAGTGAATCCCTGTAATGAGATATTACAGCTGCTGTACTTTTGCCACATGATGGAGGAATGGATACCCCACCCCTACGGCAAACAGTAACCACATGCTGCAGCGATTCAAAATGTTGACTTTATTCCTAAACAAATGCATAGCAAGGACTAATATAAATAGGTCTTTAGAAAATAGGGGTTCGAGGAGATGTTCTGAGTAGTTCTAGATCCCATTACATTAAAAAAAGAGAGAGAGAGAGAGAAATTGAGATAGTGAGTATTAAAGGAATTCTCGGGGCATTTCCATTCTTGGCATGGACTCAGAAAGCCAGGATATGACCTCCGTGTTGTGTTCCACCTTTGGGGTAAGCGTGTGGAACACTCCTTTACAGGCATGGTGGGAGAGCTCCCCTATGCATTTCTCCTTCAAAATTGGGGTGATGCAGAAGTAATGTGACAGTAGGCTTGGCTGTTGCCACAGAGAGGGGACTATGACTGAATGACCTATGGCCAGCATGTCTTAGTGCAAGGCTCCACACTCAAAAGGAAGATGGACCTTCTGTGAGTGTCTATGCAGCCAGAATGGAGACTGAGAGAGAGCAGAAAGCATGTTGTCCAATGTAACTCCTTGTTTGTCACTGTCACATGTTAGTAAAAGAAAGGATCAATTATTTTCCCATTCTTTCATTCACTGAACAGGCATTCATTATGTACTTACTATATGCTATGCATGATGTTAGCTATTTGAGAATACAAAAATCATAATACATAGTCTCCACCCTTCAGAAGGAGTCACAAGTTATACCACAAAATATTCAACACAGAGTAGTATTTTAATAGTAGCATCCTAAGGATACTAAGGGGAGCCCAGAGGAAGGCAAGGCTTAATGCTGAATGAAAAGAGGCCGGGCCAGGGAAAGCTTCACAAAGATGGTGCTGTTTACATGGAATCTTGTCATATGAATGTGCATTTGCCAAGTAAACAGATAAAATTTCCAAACAACTGAAATTTGACCTTTTCTGTGCTGAACCTTGTCTATTTACCAATTGTTAAAAGAAGGAAAATTTTATTTAAAATAAAAACAAAAATAATTATAGTAAAGACATAGAGAGCAAACCCTGTATCCAGACTACCTAACTTTAAATCCTAGCTCTACCACTTCCTGGCTCTGGAAATGTAGGCAAGTTATTTAACTTGCCTGTGCTTCCAATTCCAAATCTTAAAAATGCGTGTCATAATAGTATATACCTCACTACCACTGTAAGAAAGAAAGAGGAGAAGAGGAAAGAAAGAGAATGTCTATGATCTAGCACATGCTTAGTGTGAGAGTTCTGTAAGAGAAGGAGGTGGTATCTGTGACTAGGTGGAGTGTTCAGATTTAGAAGTCAGTGGCACTGGCAGTTGAAATTGTGAGCATCCTGAGATTACGGACTCTGTTTTTCTTTTCACACCTATCAATGCTCAATAAACATTTGCCATCAGGCAAGTATAATAATTTAGTAATCTCTGTGTGTGCATGTGTGAATGTACATGTGAATGTATGTCATGTGTCTATATATGAATGTATTTGTGTGTGATTACAGTGCTTGTTATATACTAGTCACTGTACTAAGATATTTACAAGTATTAACTCTCATTCAGTTCGTACAATGATAGTAAGGTATGTACTATTAGGACTTGTGTTTTCTGAGATTAGGAATTTGAGGCACAGAGAAGTTAAGTAACTTGCCTAAGTTTCCAGAGCCAGGAAGTGGTAGAGCTAGGATTTAAAACTAGATAGTCCGGCTTCAGAGTTTGTTCTGTATGCCTTTGCTACAGTGTTTTATCTGTCTTTTTCCTTTGTTTTCTGCCTTAATTGGTAGCATCACCACTCAGCCAGTGGTCTAAACCCAAAAACTGGAAATCATCCCTGATTCTTCTCACTCTCATCTCCAAATCTCATCGCCAAGCATTTCCCATCTTATCTCTAAAAGTGACATCAAGTCTACCTCTTCTCCATCCTGCCACTGAGTCATGGAGTTCAAACTGACTGCCATAGCCCCTGAACCAGCCTCTGATTTAGCTCATCGTGTGCCCAGATTCCAGAAGGAACTTTTCAAAGTGGAATCTGGCCATGGCCTACTCACTTCAACCCCTTAAGTGAATCCTCACTGCCTACAGTGTACACAGCATGGAATTCGAGGTCCAAATGCATCAAACCTCCTTACATCGAATGATGCTGAACACCTCCAGCCTCATCTCGAACCACTCCCTGACTCACATTTTATCCCCTTTCAATATGCAGCTACTTTTGTCCTCCACATGCTCCTCTCCTTCCCCTACCCTCTGGGACTCCACCCCTCTGGGAGGGTTTCCTGCCTGCCCCCTCTGACCAGTGCCCTCTATTCTATTCCCTGTACCTTCCTGTGCATGACTCTTGCACTGTACCCTTCCCATTGATCATCATAGTAATGACTAATGATCTGTATGTGTGTCTCTTACCCTGCTGCACAGTGAGCCTAGCACAGCTGCCTGGCATAGAGGAGGAGCATTAGAAATATTTGTGGGAAGAACGCAGCACTTCATCAACTCTAACATGACTTTTTTGCGAGGTGAACTATTATTTTATATACCACTAAGGAAGAAGAAATGCTGCCAATTAAACTTATACTACATATTCTTATCACATCTATTATATGACACATCCCAATTGCAGAGATGTTAAAATGGGAAAGACATGCTCTTAGAAACCCTGAAATATGACAACTAAAATTGTCTTTATGACTTTATCAGAATAGTGCAGTATTAAGTCACAGGTTCTGGAGAGAGATCAAAATCCCGTCTCTATCATTTACTGGGTGTGTGAACCTGTACATGTTATATACCTTTTCTGTGCCTCATTTATAAAATGAGGATAATAACAGTGCTTTGAGGGTAATAATTTCTGCTTTGTCCAGCCACACCATCCTGCCTTTTGGATGCTGAATGGGGAAGCCGTTGCCTTTCTAGAATGGTCTACTATGTATGTTGGTAGACATATGCTTGTCTGCCCTTTGGAGAGCCAACCCTCACCCCCTTTCAGTTGTCTTGCTCAATCCATGTGACTCTGATGGGGTGTTGACACCAGCTTCCTTCCAAAGCGAGTGAGAGGACTGAGGAAGAGGGAAAGGGAAGGGCAGGCAGCCACAGACAGCAGGCCTGACCAGGCAGAGCACACCATGCTACTTGGCCGCAGCTGGTTCAAGGCAAAAAGTAACACTAGAGTTCAGGTGCTGGTTAAAGAAGTGAATGCACAGAAAGCCACTGAACAGTACCTAGCATATGGTATGCACAGAATAGCTATTCACTAGTATCATCATTATTACCGTGGTGAATGAACTATGATGTAATGAAGCCTGAAGTAACTACAGAAGTCTGTAAGCCAGATGCCATATTCAAAATGCACCCATGGATTTTCTGTAACAAGTAGAAACTTGCTAGAATGTGAGCTTTATGAAGGCAGAGATCTGATTTGTTCACTATGTCCCAGGCACCTAGAATAGAGGCTGGTATATAGTAGATATTTTTAAAAATTGTCAACTGAATTAATCCTAGTTTTCTGTTAACTTCCTCACTGTCTAGATATAAGATGTCATTCTGCGGTCGGGCGCGGTGGCTCACAACTGTAATCCCAGCACTTTGGGAGGGCGAGGCGGGTGGATCATGATGTCAGGAGATCGAGACCATCCTGCCTAACACGGTGAAATCTCCCGTCTCTACTAAAAATACAAAAGATTAGCCGGGCGTGGTGGCGGGCGCCTGTAGTCCCAGCTACTCGGAAAGCTGAGGCAGGAGAATGGCGTGAACCCGGGAGGCGGAGCTTGCAGTGAGCTGAGATTGCGCCACTGCACTCCAGCCTGGACCACAGAGCAAGATTCTGTCTCAAAAAAAAAAAAAAAAAAGGCATTTTGCATGGCTTTCAGTGCGTCTTCCTCTAACTGTCCTCCACCTCTCCTTCTCTCTCCCTCTCTTTCTTCCTTCTTTCACTTCCAGTCTGCTGCTAGCTGAAAAATAAAAATAGCCATACGTATTAGAATTGTCTTTCAGCCTAAGTAATGCATCCCCCATGCCTGCCCATCCTCTCCTTGGGTACAACCTCACGCCATAGAGAACCCAGGTGTTTCTCACTGAGCTTATTACCACGTTTGAATTGATAGAGTCTTGCAACTTGAGAGACAACTGCTACATCGGTTTTCCTCTGCGTTCTGTTCCTGGTTACTTGACACGGACAGCAATTAGCCCTCAGAGACATTCTAAAGGAGGTCTGGGCATTTGAATGGTCCTATTTTTCTTTGGCCTTTCTCCTGATTTGCTTCCATTCCCATCACCCATTCCTGGTGATTGCAGGCTTCAAACTGAGATGATTGATGCCATCTCAGCCTAAGGGACCTCAAGATTAGCTCCCTCTCCCTCATCACAGAAAAGCACGACTTGTGGGGAGAAGGCATTTCCAGCCATGCAGGCTCCATTCCAGGCCTGGCACCTCACTAAAAAGGTAAGACCTGGGGCTCATCCTCATTCCCTGAGATCATGGGGAGAACAGAAATGGCCCATTGCTTACAGAGTGTGAAGCCCAGAGGACCCCAGGACAGAGGCCAAGGGCAAAATCCCAATAAAACCTCAATCCAAAGGGATTGGCAAGAGAGTGGCAGGCAGCAGGGTACAAAGCACTGGAATAGAAAACCTAGACAACAGAATAACCAACTTGGATGGTGGACACAAACTAAAACTAGAATCATTCATAATAGTAACAGCCCTCATTTTTGAGTGTGTCTTAAGGGTTTTACCCATGTTATCTCAAATAATCCTTACAACATGTGGCAGAACCAAGTCAAAGCCAAGTCTGCCTAATGCCAGTGCCTGTGCCCTTGACCATTCTCCTCCTGGACCTCCGAGTTCTGAGGCGCTGAAGTGGAAAGTATGAGCCTCTTGGCAAAGTGTCTGCAGCTTTACCTACAGTGTTAAGAGCAACTGGAAGTCCAGCAGTAAGAATGGTCTTTAGGCCCAAGATAAATTACTCACAATTAGCACCTGCCCAGTGTCCAGCACTGAGTGCCTCCCAGCAAATTCCGGGCTTAATCATGCTGCCTCTTCTGTCACCCACAGTTTGGATGGAGGATAAATCTGATGCCCATTTGTTTGTGGTTTGTGGCCGTCTTCTTTTTTTTTTTTTTTCTGACAGGATTTCACTCTGTTGCCCAGGCTGGAGTGCAGTGGCACAATCTCAACTCACTATAGCCTCTACCTCCCAGGCTCAGGTGATCCTTCTCCCTCCGCCTCCTGAGTAGCTGGAACTACAGGTACACACCACCACACCTGGCTAATTTTTTTTATTTGTAGAAACGGGGTTTTGCTATGTCACCCAGGCTGGTCTCAAACTCCTGAGCTCATGATCTGCCCGCCTTGACCTCCCAAAGTGCTGGGATTACAGGGATGAGCCACTGTGCCCAGACTGTTTGTGGCCTTCTACAGGTCGTATCCGCCCTCTGGCCTACCTGCACAGGAAGTCAGTACCAAATAACACCAAGAACAATGACCAAAAATACAGTGGTCAAGAGTGCTGGTCCTGCAGTCAAACAGCCTGGGTTTGATTCCTGGCTTGGCCTCTTCCCTGATCCTCATTTTCCTCTCCTGTAAAATGGAGAAATTAATAATAGTATCTACTTCATGAGTTTGTTGTGTAGAATGCAATTAGGGTAGGTTCTGGAATATCGTACATGCCCATACATGTTAGCTACTGTTATTACACAAGTTGAATAACCCTTATCTGAAATGCTTGGGACCAGAAGTGTTGTGAATTTTGGATTCTTTCACATTTTGGAATATTTGCATATATGTAATGCGATATCTTGGGGATAGGACCCAACTCTAAACACAAAATTCATTGATGTTTCATATACACATAACCTGATGGCAATTTCATACAATATTTTAAATAATTTTGTGCATGAAACAGGTTTGACTGCGTTTTGACTGTGACCCATCACGTGAGGTCAGGTGTGGAATTTTCCACTTGTGGCATCATGTCTGTGCTCAAAAATTTCAGAGTTTGGAGCATTTGGATATCAGATGTTCAGATTAGGGATGCTCAACCTGTACTGAGCATATGAACTAGGAACACCGCCAAACATTTTGCATGCATTTTCTCATTGAAGCATCTCAACTCTATGAAATAAGCACTATCCTTTGCCCCCATTTTTATAAATGAGC
This sequence comes from Rhinopithecus bieti, assembly GCF_001698545.2. Lineage (NCBI taxonomy): Eukaryota > Metazoa > Chordata > Mammalia > Primates > Cercopithecidae > Rhinopithecus > Rhinopithecus bieti. The sequence continues at coordinate 7,999,144 of NW_016806642.1, read as the reverse complement.
AAAGGAACAGAGAAGTGTAATAATGTACCCAAGGCTACGCAGCCAGGAAATGGTGGAAACGGATGTTGAGCCCAAGCCAACAGGCTCCAGGCTGTGTACTGAGAACCACTACCCTGAACTCTTCCCAGCATAAAGCCAGGCTTCAGCCACGTGCTCACTTCATGCAAACTTCTGCACAAATCATAAATCACATTGTCCTCTTAGCATCTGCCCTAATTATTAGCAGCCTCACCTGCTTCATCTCTCAGACCGGACATTTAGCTCATGCACATGTGACCTTGGGCCCTCGACAGCCCCTTCCTCAGACACAGTAGGTGACAACCCTCCAGGTCCAGCATCCTATGCCCCTGTGGGATGTTCCTACAGTGCCTGGAACTCTTGTTGCTCTCCTGAGTGCCACAGTTTTTATGCTACTAAGGCCCTATTATGCTGTGTATAGCAAATTCCATTATATGATTATATGGTGAAAGCTGTGCTACCTGGTACATCACAGCATCATGGGGCACTAATTAGTCAAAAATTTTTGTAAACTAGGAGTTCTCAAATCTCTGCTTCCTAGATGTAGGAAGCAGGAGGGAAGTAACATTCCTGATACAATACTTCCTTGATATGTTAGTTTTTGTGTCGCTATGGATATGTGAAGTTTTGCAGGGCAAAAGAAAAGTTACATTTGTTCTTTTTAGCAGGAAAAAGGAAGAGACTTCGAGGGCAGAGGGAAGGAGGTGAACAGAGATGGGAAAATATGTTGCAGGTCAACAACTCCCAGGCTGTTGGACAGTGGTCCAGAAAGAGAGTGAGAGCTCAGAGGAGATGAGCTGCTGTGTGGGAGCTTCTGGAGATACAAGTTACAAGGAGTAGGGATTCCCATTCCCCCAGGATCCCAGCCAGAGCACCTGGACCCAATGAGACCCCTGGGACAGTGGACATCTCAGTAGTGACCAGAGGAGTCTCTGGCCCTGCAAAAGCATTTAGGAACTTGTCCACAAACTGAAAGGGTCCAAGACTGAGACAATTCTTCCTGACATGAAAGGTATGGGAACTCACAATTTGATTTAAGTTGATTTACCAAAATAACAAGATGTGATATTCCTCACTTCCTTAGTCTGTGGATTAAGATTCATATCTGCTACTCAATTGACTGCCTACTATACATTAGGCAATGCAGTAGGGTTTTCTAACATGTTTTATTATGTACACTTCAAAACAACGCTCCTATGGATTTGAACCAGATTTTACCTGACTCCAAAGTCTGTGAATATCTCATTAAAATAAGGAGATTTAAAGGAATGAAGTGTTAGAGTGTTCTTGCATTACATTATATATGTGAATTCACTGAATCCTCACAGTCAACATAATGTATTTTTAAGTAGATGGACACTGCCTAGGGCCTCTGCTCTGGTTGTGACATTAATTCATTTTCTGTTCTCTAAATGGGTACTGAAAGACTGTCCTCTACCAAATGGCCTTACCCTCCCACAGTCATGACTTACACATCCTTGTTCCAAATGTTCAGCAGAGATCAAGTCTGAGTTCCAGATTTCTAGAAAAGAAACCCTGCTAGTTCTTGGCCCAATCAGCTATGGCCAGCAGCATGCGGTCAAACAGCTTAGCCAATCAGATTTTCTCTCCCAATAATTTGTAATTGTGTCTTAGAGATTCTAATTAGTCTATGCTGGTTACCTGAACTGAAGACTTGTAACCTGAATGCTGTGCAGCAGCCATAGCTGGCTGTGTGTGCATATAGATGAAGAGGATGCCAACCTGCAAAGATGGAGGAGAATGATACACACCTCTAGACAGAGTAAGTGATTGAAGACCACATGCCTGTGCTCTGGCTGTTTTTGCCTCACTAGAGCACCTAGGACACCCACTCACCAGGTCCACTTAGAACAAAGTCCCTGCAGAAAATATTATGAGAGCATTAACATAGCCCTGGGGCCATCTGGTTGTGTGCCAGTGTGCTGCCATGCTAAGGTCAATTGGTTTTGAATCTTTCTACTGATGGGGATAGAGAAGAATGCATTTGCCAGATCAATAACCACACACCAAGGGCCAGAAACGGTGATGATCTACTCCAGTGAAGATATAAATTAATCAGAGAAGCTGCAACTGGGGCTAACACCCGGTTCAACTTACAGTAATTCATTATCATTTGCCATGTTCTGTCTTTCTTTTTTCAGAGACCAGACAGCTAACTTAAATAGGTATGTGATAGAGACCACCACCTTGCAACCTTTAAGTCTTTTGAAGATAGAACTAATTTCTGCAATACCAGAAGACAAAGAGACAAGTTATAAAGGATCCTACTTGGTCCTTCCTGCCACAGTGACCTTACTCCATACATCAGGGACCCAATGCAAGAGTTCCGGCAGCTGCTAAGTACACCTATCCCAATTATACATGCAAGAACTAGATATATAACCATACAGTGAGTCTGCAAGTGCATTGGACCCAAAATGAGACAGTCTTGGGCAGTACCCCATTTATCTCCTAGCTTCCATAAGTCCCACCCTAAACAGAGAGCCATGATGGTATTTGGGGTACCACGGTCCTATGGATTATATGTTTGTCTCCTCCCAAACTCATATTTAAATTTAATTGCCATTGTAACAGTATTAAGAGGTGATTAGGCCATGAGGCTCTGCCCTCACTCATAGGTTAATGCTATTATTTGGGGAGTAGGTTCATTATCAAGGGAGCAGGTTTCTTATAAAAGGATGAATTAGGCCTCCTTTTGCCTCTCCCTGTCACCCACCCTTTGCTTTTCTGTCATGGGATGATGCAGGAAGAAGTCCCTAGCAAGACACCACCTCCTCAATCTTGGACTTCTCAGCCTCCAGAACCATTAACCAATAAATTTCTGTTTATTATAAATTACCCAATCTGTGGTATTCTGTTGTAGTAGCACAAAACAGACCAAGACACTTGGTGTCAGTGTCAGTTCAGTCTCGTATCTTACACTCCTCAAAAAGTCTGTCTATTCTGCCACCCTTACCCCTAACCACTAATCAGTGCACAGTTCCTGTCAAATGATGCACGTAATTTTGTGGAAGGATTGGGGAATATTTATTCTGACAAGGGCATTGCAGTTCCTTCTCAAGGGCACCCAACCTCGCCTCTAATCAAAGGGCTCTGGACCTATAAATTGAGGTTGAAAACTAGATGAAGAAACCTAATTTTCCATCATGAAAACTAACATCTATATTCTGCTTATCAGCTCTCAAGTTATTTATGGTCATACGTTCCTTAACCATGGGGATATGTCCTGAGAAATGCGTTGTTAGGCAATTTCATTGTTGTGTAAACATCATAGAGTATACTTACACAAACCTAGATAAAATAGCCTACTATACACCTAGTATGGTCTATTGCTCCTAGGCTACAAACCTGTGCAGCATGGTACTGTACTGAACACTGTAGGCAATTGTACCACAATGGTAAGCATTTGTGTATCTAAGCATATCTCAACATAGGCAAGATACAGTAAAAATATAGTATTATAATCTTATGGGACCTCCATTGTGTATGCAGTCTGTCATTGACTGAAACATCATTATGGAGTGCATGACTGTATTTATTCATTTAATTACATGTTTTGCAAAATTACTTAGCTAGTTTAAATTTTGCAAAACATGACCAGGTGTGGTGGTTCACACCTGTAATCACACTTTGGGAGGCTGAGGTGGGAGGATGGCTTAAGGCCAGGAGTTCAAGTCCAGCCTGGTCAACACAGTGAGACCTCGTCTCTATTTTAAAAAATTAAAATTAAAAATTAAAATTAATTTTATAAAACAACAAGTATCATTTATTTATTGATGGACAAATCATGTGTTCATTTGTCTTTCTTCTAGGAACAGCATCATCTATCCACCATCACCACAGATCTCTGTGGGTTTAGGAACCCTGGCTGTCACTTTGGCCTTGCTGCCTGGTACACTAATCAACTACACCTTGCATCTGATTATTAAGTGCCACCAATTGGCCTTGTCCATTCCTAAATTCCATCATTTCCATTGAGACTTGAGACCCCACTTCCATGGTAGATTCGCACCTATCCACTTGCATCAACCCTGGGCTACAGAATTTCCCAAAGATACAGAGCCCTCTTCACCAGTGTGTGTCTTCTAATCCTAGGGAAGCGAATGGCCTTTAAGGCCTCTTGAGGAACAAAGACAGGAAGGAGATTCTCAGGTCTTATGTAGTAAATCCAGTCTGACATTCCTTCTCTGTGATGCTGTGTTTCACTCTGTGAATTATATTTTCTGAATTACTAATTTTCTTTTCAGCTATGTCTAATCTTTTGCCAAAATCCATGAGTTTTTTATTATAATTTTACAATTTTCATTTCCAGGAGTTCTATTTGATTATTTTCCAAATCTAATAGGTTACTTTTACAGTTGCCTCTTTTTTACAGACGTGTGTAAGGTAAGCTTATCTTTTATTTCTTCAAGCATAAAAAGCATAGTTCTGTGTTTGATAGGATAATACCTGAGATCTTTGAGGGTCTGTCTCTGCTGTCAGTTGTTTCTGCTAGTTCTTGCTGTTGGTGCCTTCAATGTGTACTTACTGATTTTTTTTACTTTGAACTACTAATTTCCCTTTGAAAGTTGTTTGTGGGGATTCTTTGAAACCTAGGACAAAGGTGCATTCCTCAGAGAAAATTTGTAATCACTTCTGCCAGGGACCTGGGAGTACTACCAGCCTGGAACAACTTTAAAGTTAATAACTTTAAAGCCTGAAGTTTTTGGAATTCTCATGCAATGTAAATATAAATGTAAATTCAAGCATGAGCTGGCTGTGGCCACAATACCGCACTATTCTGCTACTACCCAGGCCACACTCCGTGTGGTCACCAGGAGTAAGGGAATAGGAAAGTTTAGTTCTAGGTCACCCTTATACTGAGGGTGTGACACTCTGGGTAGAGGCAGTTTTATGAGAAAGGGTCTCACATTAGAATCCCCACCTAGGGAGACACTGGACTTCAGTCTGTAATCCACAGGCAGTGAAAAGTCAAATTTAAGAGCACAAAATTCAGTAAATGTTCTCAGAACAAATGCTTTTTCTGAGCTTTCCTTTCTTTTCTGAGTTCCTCTCAGAATGTGACTAGATAATTCTTCCTAACTCTCCCAGCTATTAGGTGCTTTCCAGAAGATTTAAAAAACTTTTAGCTTGCATTTCTAGTTGTTTTCATCAAGAAGATAGGGCCAGATACCTTGCCTGCCATGTGACTGAAAATAGAAATCTTTTTTTTTTTTTTTTTTTTTGAGGTCAGGAAACCGAAGACAGAGCAAAGGCCCATGATAGTCTTGTGTTCAAGAAAAAAATCAAGATAGTAAATAATCCCATGTTTTTGTGTAGCCTGCTCTATAGTTCATGAAGTACCAGCACCTTTTCTCATATCTATCTTTTCTTTCCATTCCCCATCAACCAGCCTGTCAGGCCTTCATTATCTTTAGTTGCCTCCCACCTGATGTCTGACTTCCATCTTCTCTCTCTCCAATTCTTTCTGCTGGAATACTCCTAAAAACAATTTCAACCAACTCACTCCATCATTTACAAATATTCTATAACTGCCCATTGCTTATCAGACAAAAATCACTCTTAATTATAGAATGGAAAACTGCCCTACATAAAAATTCATCTTTATCTAGACTGAATCCTCAACATAGGCAAACATATGCATCTCTATGTCCTAACTCAACCCTAATTTTTTTCTCTGAAACTTTGTCCACAACTCTTGGCCTCTATTCTTTTTTTCCCTAAGCACTGAAGGAATTTATATCAGTAATACACAATGTATTATTTTTTAACAGTTTTATTGAGATACAATTAACACATCATATGATTTATCCATTTAAAATGTACAATTCAAAGTTTTGTAGTATGTTCACAGGGCTGTTTAACCATCACCACAATCAATTTTAGAACATTTTCATCACCCTAAAAAGAAACCACATGCCCGTTTCCCCTCAACGTTGCAGCTTTAGGCAACCACCAATTTTCCGTCTCTACAGATTTGCCTATTCTAGACATTTCATATAAATGGAATCATAAAGTATGCAGTCTTTTGTGACTGGAGCCTTTCATTTAGCATAGTGCTTTCAAGGTTTATCATGTTGTAACATGTATCAGTGTTTTATTTGTTGTTATAACTGAGTAATATTCCATTGTAAGGATATACCACGTTTTATTTATCCATTTATCAGTTGATGGGTATTTAGATTTTCCCCACTGCTTGGTTATTCTAAATAATGTTGCCTTGAACATTCATGAACAAGTTTTTATGTGGACATATGTTTTTATTTCTCTTGGGTACATACCTTGGAATGAAATTTCTGTGTCATATGGTAATTCTATATTTAACTTTTCATTGAACTGCTAAAATGTTTTCCAAAGCAGCGGCACCATTTTACATTCCCACTAGCAAAGCATGAGGCTTCCATTTTCTCCATATCCTCTCCAATCTTGGTTGTTTAATGTTTTAATCATAGCCATCTTAGTGGGTGTGATGTGGTATCTCATAGTGGTTTTGATTTGCATTTGTCTAATGACTAAGGATGTTGAGGATCTTTTCATGTGCTTGTTGGCCATTTGTATCTCTTCTTTGGAGAAATGTCTACTCAAATCCTTTGCCCATTTGAAAAATTGGGTTGTTTGTCTTTTTATTATTGAGTTAAAGAGTTCTTTATACATTCTGGATATAGGTCCTTTACCAAATATATGATTTGCAAATACTGGATCCCATTCTGTGTTGTCTTTTCACTTTTACGATGATGTTGTGCACAGCACAAAAGTTTTTATTTTAATGGAGTTCAATTTATCTATTATTTTGTTGTTTGTGCTTTTGGTAATTTATTTAAGAAGCTATTTACTGACCCAAAGTTGTAAAGATTTACTTCTACGTTTTCTTCTAGGAGTTTTTCTAATAGCTGTTTTGAAGTCTTTGTCTGCTAAGTCCACTATATAGACCCCTTCAATGGCTATTTCTATTGCCTGTTTTTTTTCTCCTAGTTTTTGCATGTCTTGTAATTTTTTGTTAAACACTGGCCATCTTAGATAATATAACAACTCTGAATACTAATCCCCTCCAGAAATTGTTTGTTTATTTGTTTGTTTGGTGATTTGGCTGAAATAATTTCACATTCTGTTTCTGCCACAAAGTGCAGCCTCTGGTGCCTCTGCCCAGAGTTTTTTCTCTTTGTTTTCATCTTTTAGTCTGACTACCTAAAGGTCACCCCTGGGTTGGCATAAACCATTTATTGGTCAGAAGTTGTGTTTAACCTCTTTCACTAGCTAGGTTTTTTCCCCCTTTACCAATGAATGCGTGTGTGGCCTGGAGATTTCCATTACAATTCAAGGAGGTTACTTTTTTTGCCCCACATTCACCGAGGGACTGGTAACTTGGAGGTTCCTTCTATAATCACTCCTGGGAGGGTGCAGCCCCAGGCAGTCACACAGTGTTTTACATGGCCAGGGCTGAGTGTGAGTTTACTTTTAAACCTGGTTTTCTAGGAGTTTCCCTTTGGTCACAATAGCTTCTTGTTAGTCAGCAGTCAAAGGTGATGTTTAAGCCCTTTGTTCTAGTAAACTGTCTGCCCTGTGTTAGTGGCTCTGTGTGCAGCTCAGGAGATCCTTTCAAATCAGTCCTGCATCCTGCTCTGATGACTCTTGACTAGGCACAGCCTGACCCATGGGCATATCCCTCTTGACCCCAGAATTGACTGTGGTCCCAGGAGAGCTCTTCTTGGTTTTCTCTTTCTCTGGTTCTCTCCACTAAGCCTCTGCACTGCCATTTTTCTTGTACAAATAATGGAAATCCAGCCTCCTTTCAACTGCCCTCCGCCAAGATCTCCATTGTTTGCAATAGTGGGTTTAGATGTGGAGTTCTCCACACTCTTCTAAATGAAGTCAGTTCCCTTAGGCAGAGCTGCAGGGCTCTTCAGTACTTAGGCTCTGTCTTTGCCCTGGGCAGAACCCCTGTGCCACTGAAACAGCTGAGCACAGGGACCGGTGTTAACCAAAATGGCATCCCACTCTAAGAGTGGTCAGGGTGGCAGCTCCTGATCATTTCTTGCCCATGTTAGCATGGAACCTCCACCCTATCAGCAAGTTGAGGTGGGAGCAAAAGGGCTCCAGTGATCTCAGCCTTTGCACCTGGAGTAAAGCTTCCATCCTCTGAGTCAGAGCTGGGTGGGGGTGGGAAACCCAATCCTTCTGGCTATGCCTTCTTTTTTTTTTTTTGAGACGGAGTCTCGCTCTGTCACCCAGGCTGGAGTGCTGTGGCGGGATCTCAGCTCACTGCAAGCTCCGCCTCCCGGGTTCCCGCCATTCTCCTGCCTCAGCCTCCCGAGTAGCTGGGACTACAGGCGCCCGCCACCTCGCCCGGCTAGTTTTGTATTTTAGTAGAGACGGGGTTTCACCGTGTTAGCCAGGATGGTCTCGATCTCCTGACCTCGTGATCCGCCCGTCTCGGCCTCCCAAAGTGCTGGGATTACAGGCTTGAGCCACCGCGCCCGGCCGGCTATGCCTTCTTAAAACAGAGCTTCTGCAGCATGGAACTGGGGAAGATAAGAAATGGCAACCTGACCGTCTCTGGGTGAAACTGCAGCTCCAGGCTAAGGACTGGGTGGAAAGGCAGCCACAGCCATCTTGGATTCACATGCCTGGAGTAGAGCTACTCTAGCATGAAGCTCTGGGAAGGGGTAAAGGGATGCATTCTGGTTCAAATGCCACAGACTCTCACTGTCTTTACCAAGATTTAATAGATTTTTCTTGAATGAATCTTTCTCATTTGCTGCATGCCTTTGGGACAATTTTCAGAGACTTAAATGATTGTCATTTGTAATTTTCACTAGTTAAATTGTTTTTCTGGGGAGAAGGTCCATCCAGATTCTTACACCTTCATTCTGCGAGTCTTAAATCCACAGAACCCATTGTTTGATTAGGATAGGCTTTATTCATCCACTTGACAAATATTTATAGACTATGAATTATGTGGCAGGCAATGATTTGTTGCTCGTCAACCTGTGTTGTAAACTGACTATTTCAGATTGATGTGTATTTAACATTCATATCCAACAGGATCAAGCACACTACATCCAACAGGCCATGTGTGTCTGGGTTCTGTAAATGTCCACAGCACTCAGCACAAGGTGGGATGTAGTTTGTTCTCACTCAGCACAAGGTGGGATGTAGTTTGTTCTTTTTTTTCACTAATCCCTTCCTGATTTCCTTACCTGATTAACATCACATTTCCAAAACTATGTATTTTTCTGAAGTGTTCATTTCCTCTTTGTTTAGCAAATCACTGTTGATTGTCTGTTATTTGTCCCTACCAAAATAATGGTATATATTTTGCTACCATTTTTTGAGTGTTTAATAGGCATTAGGTTTTTTGGGTTTTTTTGTTTTTGTTTTTGTTTTGAGACGGAGTTTCACTCTTGTCGCCCAGGCTGGAGTGCAATGATGCAATCTCAGCTCACTGCAACCTCTGCCTCCTGGGTTCAAGCGATTCTCCTGCCTCAGCCTCTGGAGTCACCCAGGCTGGAGTGCAATGGCACAGTACCAGTTCACTGCAACCTCTGCCTCCCGGGTTCAAGGGATTCTCCAGCCTCAGCCTCTGGAGTAGCTGGAATTACAGATGCCTACAACCATGCCTAGCTAATTTTTCTATTTTTAGTATAGACGGGGTTTCACCACTGATTTCGAACTCCTGACCTCATCTGGATCACCACCTGCCTCAGGCTCCCAAAGTGCTGGGATGAGCCGCTGCACCCTGCCAGCAGTAGGTCTTTACATATGCAATCTCGCTAGTGCTAGCATTAACCCCATGGGGAAGTTCTAATCCCATTGTGCAGAAGAGAAAGCTGAGACTCAGAAAGGTTAAAAGAGCTTGTCTCAAGTTATAGCAAATAAGTGGCAGAGATGCATTTTGAGCAGAGAACTGCCTGACTCCAAAGCTGGTTCTTTTTCTTCCATGCTAACCTACCCTGACTTTCTACTTGTAAGAGGAGAAGAGAACTATAGCAAGTTTGAGGAAAATCATCTCCAACACCCTGAATCATACAGCATCGCATGCCTTGGAAGCCTGCCGGTTTCCCAAAGCTAATATGTGATCTGGCCTCTTCGTGCTTGCAGCACTTTGGGACACAAAATCACTAATAACGAACCACAGGAGTGAACAGAGTGACCTTGTTGCACCATGCCAAGCTCCCCAGATGACCCCAATTAAGTCCGCGACCTGGCTTATTTACAAAGATGTACCTCACAAAATGGCAAATATATTAACAACTCGACCACAACCAATCTGGCCCTCGTTAGCTGTGTTGTAATGAGAACGTGTACTCATGTCATTATGAAACATGTATTTAGGACAGGAATTGTACTGAATCCAGGCTTCTCTGACCCTCCAGGAAAAATCAATTAGGAATGGTGATTCCTATCTACTTATTTCTTTTATTTTAAAATTTTTGTGGGTAACTTCTGGAAAATTGATTTCGTCGTTAGAGTTACCCTTGGTGGTGCTGAGATGGGTGTGGCTGACTTGGGGATGAGAAGTGGGTAACTTCAAGAATGCTTGGGAAGTGAAAAAAAATCCCAAATAGGTCTTTTTTTTTTTTTAATGACTCACAGCCTAAATGAAATTAAATAATTAAAAATTAAATACAGTAAAGTTGATTTTGTTTAATGTTATAAATGATAATCTAATCTTTATTTTCCTCTGTTTCACTTAAATTTTTATAAACGTTTGTTGGAGAAAGATCTACAATGCTTTTCCTGAAGTAGCTAATGCTTACTCTTAGTATCTTCTTTTAATATTCATATTGTGTGAATCTATTTTTCCTATTAACTGAAAATTCACAGCAATCATTTTTGTTTATAAATAGCAGTTTCTGGCGGGGTGTGGTGACTCACACCTGTAATCACAGCACTTTGGGAGGCTGAAGCAGGCAGATCACTTGAGGTCAGGAGTTCAAGACCAGCCTGACCAACATGGTGAAACCCCATCTCTACTAAAAGTACAAAAATTAGTTGGGCCTGGTAGATGCTCCTGTAATCCCAGCTACTCGGGAGGCTGAGGCAGGAGAATCGCTTGAACCGGGAGACAGAGATTGCAGTGAGGCAAGATCGCACCACTACACTCCAGCTGGGCCACAGTGCAAGATTCCGTCTCAAAAAAAAAAACAATTAGCAGTTTCTAAAATCATCTTCACAGTGTTTCATGCCTGCAGTAATACAATGATACATGCATACTTCGACATATGAGGAAGATTTACTGTGTTTTTGTTCCACAGTACACTGTGGACACTGGACCCTGTAGGATAGAGGAAGGGAGACTGGAAGGTGGAAGAATAGATTCAAAGGGATGGATTATGGAAAGTAGAACATTTTAATGAACATAGTCACCATTAATAATATCTTATTCACTAGTTTTTTTTTTTCTTTTTTTTTTTTTTTGCCTCTTTGTGTCTAGGGTTTGCTAAGTATTCTTATGTGGCTATTCTACTTACAATTAATATATCCTTTTATAGATATGGTCTTATGTTCTTATAAATAAAATGAAGAATATAAGTTTGAAAAAAAGTGGGTATGTGATAGGCGTATATTTGTGGGGTACATGAGATATTTGATATTTTGATACAGATACACAATGCATAATAATCACATCAGGGTAAATGGGATAGCCATCACCTCAAGCATTTATTCTTTGTGCTACAAACAATTCAATTATGCCCTTTTAGCTATTTTTTTATTTTTATTTGTCCATAAGTTGTTGGGGTACTGGTGGTATTTGGTTACATGAGTAAATTCTTTAGTGGTGATCTGTGAGATTTTGGTGCACCCATCACCCATGTTTACACTGCATCATATTTGTAGTCTTTTATCTCTCACCCTCCTCCCACTCTTCTCCCCAAGTCCCCAGAGTCCACTGTATCATTCTTATGCCTTTGCATCCTCATAGCTTAGCGCCCACATATCAGTGAGAACATACAACGTCTGGTTTTCCATTCCTGAGTCACTTCATTTAGAATAATAGTCTCCAATCTCACCCAGGTCAGTGCAAATGCTGTTAATTCATTCCTTTTTATGGCTGTGTAGTATTCCATCATATATACACACACACACACATATATATAGTATTCCATCATATATATATTCTAACATATATATAATATATATATATTTCTTTATCCATTCATTGATTGATGGGTATTTGGGTTGGTTCCACAATTTTGCAATTGTGAATTGTGCTGCTGTAACCGTGTGTGTGCAAGTATCTTTTTCGAATAAAGACTTCTTTTCTTCTGGGTACATACCCAGTAGTGGGATTGCTGGATCAAATAGTAGTTCTATTTTTAGTGGCTGTACTAGTTTACATTCCCACCAGCAGTGTAGAAATGTTCCCTGTTCACTGCATCCACACCAACATCTACTGTTTTTTTATTTTTGATTATGGCCATTCTTGCAGGAGTAAGGTGGTATCATATTGTGGTTTTGATGTGCATTTCCCTGATCATTAGTGATGGTGAGCATTTTTTCATGTTTGTTGGCCATTTGTATATATTCTTTTGATAATTGTCTATTCATGTCCTTAGCCAATTTTTTGATGGGATTGTTCCATTTTTATCTTACTGATTTGTTTGAGTTTGTTGTAGATCTGGGATATTAGTCTTTTGTCAGATGTATAGACTGTGAAGATTTTCACCCACTCTGTGGGTTACCTGTTTACTCTGCTGACTGTTCCTTTTGCCATGCGAAAGCTCTTTAGTTTGATTAGGTCCCAGCCATTTATCTTTGCTTTTATTGCATTTGCTTTTGGGTTCTTGGTCATGAAATCCTTGCCTAAGCCAATGTCTAGAAGGGTTTTTCCAGTGTTATCTTCTAGAATTTTTATAGTTTCAGGTCTTAGGTTTAAGTCCTTAATCCATCTTGAGTTGATTTTTGTATAAGGTGAGAGATGAAGATCCACTGTCATTCTCCTACAGGTGGCTAGCCAAGTATCCCAGCACCATTTGTTGAAAAGGGTATCCTTTCCCTACTTTGTGTTTTTGTTTGCTTTCTCGAAGATCAGTTGGCTGTAAGTATTTGGTTTTATTTCTGGGTTCTCTATTCTGTTCCATTGGTCTATGTGCCTACTTTTATACCAGCACCATGTTATTTTGGTGACTGTGGCCTTATAGTTTGAAATCATGTGGTGAGATGCCTCCAGATTTGTTCTTTTTGCTTAGTCCTGCTTTGGCTATGTGGGCTCTTTTTTGGCTCCACATGAATTTTAGAATTTTTTTTTAATTCTCTGAAGAATTATGGTAGTATTCTGATAGGGATTGTGTTGAATTTGCAGATTGCTTTTGGCAGTATGATCATTTTCACAACATTGATTCTACCCATCCATGAGCATGGGATGTGTTTCCATTTGTTCATGTTGTCTATGCTTTCTTTCATCAGTGTTTTGTAGTTTTCCTTGTAGAGGTCTTTCGGCTCCTTTGTTAGGTATATTCCTAAGTATTTTATTTATTTATTTATTTTGCAGCTATTATAAAAGGGGTTGTGTTCTTGCTTTAATTCTCTGCTTGGTTGCTGTTGGTGTATAGAAGAGCTACTTATTTTTGTACATTAATCTTGTATCCAGAAACTTTGCTGAATTCTTCTATCAGTTCTAGGAGCTTTCTGGAGAAGTCTTTAGGGTTTTCAAGGTAAGTGATCATATTATCAGCAAAAAGTGACAGTTTGACTTCCTCTTTAGCAATTTGGATGCCTTTTATTTCTTTCCCTTGTGATGCCTTTTAGAGCTTTCCCTTAGCTCTGGCTAAGATTTCCAGTACTATATTGAAGAGGAGTGGTGAGAGTGGGTATCCTTGCCTTGTTCCAGTTCTCAGAGGGAATGTTTTCAACTTTTCCCCATTCAGTATTATGTTGGCTGTGGGTTTGTCATGGATGGCTTTTATTACATTAACGTATGTCCTTTGTATGCTGATTTTGCTGAGAGTTTTAATCGTAAAGGGATGCTGGATTTTATCAAATGCTTTTTTGCGTCTCTTGAGATTATCATGTAAATTTTGTTTTGCGGTGTATCACATTTATTGACTTGCGTATGTTAAACCGTCTCTGCATCCATGGTATGAAACCCACTTGACAATGGTGGGTTATCTTTTTGATATGCTGTTGCATTCAGTTAGCTGGTATTTTGTTAAGGATTTTTGCATCTATGTTCATCAAGGACATCATTTGATAGTTTTCCTTTTTATTATGTCCTTTCCTGGTTTTGGTATTAGGGTGATGCTGGCTTCTTAGAATGAATTAGGGAGGGTTCCTTCTTTCTCTATCTTGTGGAATAGTGTCAAGAGGATTTGTACCAATTCTTGTTTGATTGTCTAGTAGAATTCTGCTGTGAATCTGTCTGGTCCTGGACCTTTTTTTTTTTGTTGGCAATTTTTAAATTACCATTAAAAAAAAAAAAAAAAAAAAAAAAAAAGAATTTTTTAATTTCCATCTTGATTTTTGTTTTGACCCAATGCTCATTTAGGAGCAGGTTATTTAATTTCCATGTATTTGCATAGTTTTGAAGGTTCGTTTTGGAGTTGGTTTCCAGTTTTATTCCACTGTGGTCTGAGAGAGTGCTTGATATCATTTCAGTTTTCTTAAATGTATTGAGGCTCGTTTTATGGCCTATCATATGGTCTTAGAGAAAGTTCCATGAGCTGTTGAATAGAATGTGTATTCTGTGGTTGTTGGATGAAATGTTCTGGATATATCTGTTAAGTCCATTTGTTACAAGGACGGTTGAAATCCATTGTTTCTTTGTGGACTTTCTGTCTTGATGACCTGTCTAGTGCTGTCAGTGGAGTATGGAAATTCCCCATTATTATTGAGTTGCTGTCTATCTCATTCCTTAGGTCTATTAGTAATTGTTTTATAAATTTGGGAGCTCCTAAACATACAGTTTAGGGTTGTGATATTTTCCTGTTGGATAAGGCCTTTCACCATTATATACTGTCCTTCTTTGTCTCGCTTTAAAGTTTGCTTTGTCTGATATAGAAATAACTTCCCCTGCTGCTTTTGGTGTCCATTTGCATGAAATGCCCTTTTCCACCCCTTTACTTTAAATTTATGTGAGTCCCTATGTGTTAGGTGAGTCTCCTGAAGGTAGCAGATAGTTGGTGTGTGAGTTCTTATCCATTCTGCAGTTCTGTATCTTTAAGTGGAGCATTTAGGCCATTTACATTCAATGTTAGTATTGAAATGTGAGGTACCATTGTTTTCATCATATTCTTTGTTGCCTGTGTACTTTGGTTTTTTGTTTTGTTTTTACTTTTCAATTTGTATTTTGTTTTATACGTCCTGTGTGATTTATGCTATAAAGAGGTTCTGTTTTGATGTGTTTCCAGGATTTGTTTTAAGATTTAGACCTCCTTTTAGCAATTCTTGTAATGGTGATTTTTGTTTGTCCGAAAACAACTTATCTTTCCTTCATATACAATGCTTAGTTTCTCTGGATACAAAATTCTTCGCTGATAATTGTTTTGTTTGAGGAGGCTGAAGATAGGTCCCCAACCCCTTCTAGCTTGTAGAGTTTCAGCTAAGAAATCTGCTGTTAATCTGTTAGGTTTTCCTTTATAGGTTACCTGGTACTTCTGTATCACAGCTCTTAAGATTCTTTCCTTCATCTTAACTTTGGATAATCTGATGACAATATGCCTAGGTGAAGATCTTTTTGCGATGAATTTCCCAGGTATTCTTTGTGCTTCTTGTATTTGGCTGTCTAGGTCTCTCACAAGGCCAGAGAAGTTTTCCTCAATTATTCCGCCAAATATGTTTTCCAGGCTTTTAGAATTCTCTTCTTCCTCAGGTATACTGATTATTCTTAAGTTTGATCATTTAACATAATCTCAGACTTCTTGAAGGCTTTGTTCATATTTTCTTATGTTTTTTTCTTTGTCTTTGTTGGATGGGGTTAATTCAAAGACTTTATCTTTGAGCTCTGAATTTCTTTCTTCTACTTGTTCAATTCTATTGCTGAGACTTTCCAGAGCATTTTGCATTTCTAAAAGTGTGTCCAAAGTTTCCTGGATTTTTGATTGTTTTTTCTTTAAGCTATCTATTTTTATGAATATTTCTCCCTTCACTTCTTGTATCACTGTTTTGATTTCCTTGTATTGGCCTTTGCCTTTCTCTGGTTGCTCCCTGATTAGCTTAATAACTAAACTCCTGAATTCTTTTTCAGGTAAATTAGGGATTTCTTCTTGGTTTGGATCCATTGCTGGTGAACTAGGGTTATTTTGGGGGAGCGGTGTTGAAGAGCCTTGTTTTATCATATTACCAGCATTGGTTTTCTGGTTCCTTCTCATTTGTTTATGATCCATCAGAGGGAAGATCTGGGACTGAAGGCTGTGGTTCAGATTCTTTGGTCCCACGGGGTGTTCCCTTGATGTAGTACTCTCCCCCTTTTCCTATGGATATGGTTTCCTATGAGCTGAACTGCAGTGGTTGTTGTCTCTCTTCTGGGTCTAGCTGCCCAGTGAGTCTACCCAGCTCTGGGCTGGTACTGGGGGTTGTTTGCACACAGTCCTGTGATGCGAACCATCTATGGGTCTTTCAGTCGTGGATACCAGCGCCTATTCTGGTGGAGGTGGCTGAGGGTGCAATGGATTCCATGAGGGTCCCTAGCTTTGGTGGTTTAGTGCTCTATTTTTGGGCTGGTTGGCCTCCTGCTAGAAGGTGGTGCTTTCTAGAAAGCATCAGCTGTAGTAATGTGGAGAGGGACCAGAGGTGGGCAGGGCTTTCGAACTCCCAAGATCGTATGCCCTTTGTCTTCCACTACCAGAGTGGGTAGGTAAGGGCCATCAGATGGGTGTGAGGCTAGGTGTGTCTGAGCTCAGACTCTCCTTGAGTGGGTCTTTCTGTGGCTGCTGTAGGGGATGGGGATGAGTTTCCCAGGTCACTGGAGTTGTGTACCTAGGAGGATTATGGTGCCTCTGCAGAGTCATGCATGTTGTCAGGGAAGTGGGGGAAAACTGGCAGTGATAGGCCTCACCTAGCTCCCATGCAAACTGAAGGGCTAGTTTCCCACTGTGCCCCCCGCCAACAGCCCCAAGTCTGTTTCCAGGTGGAGGGCAAGATGGGCTTTATGATAGCTCTATAAAATATAATTTGAAGTCAGGTAATGTGATTCTTCCAGTTTTGTTCTTTTTGCTTAGAATATCTTTGGCTATTCTGAGTCTTTTGTGATTCCATATAAATTTTAGGATTATGTTTTCTATTATGCAAAGAATGTCATTGGCATTTTGATAGGGATTGCATTGAATCTGTAAATTGCCTTGGGTAATATGGACATTTTAACAAGATTGATTCTTCCAATCCATGTACATGGAATATCTTTCCATTTTTTGTGTGTTCTCTTAAATTTCTTGCATAAATTTTTATAGTCTTCATTGTAGAGATCTTTCACTTCTTTGGTTAATTCCTAGGCTTTTAATTTTATTTGCATTTATTGTAAATGGGATTACTTTTTTATTTATTTTTCAGATTGTTCACTGTTGACATATAGAAATGCTACTGATTTTTGTATGTTGATTTTGTATCCTGCAACTTTACTGAATTTGTTTATCAGTTCTAATAGTTTTTTGATGGAGTCTTTAGGTTTTTCCAAATACAAAAGCATATTATCTACAAACAAAGATAATTTGACTTCTTTCTTTCTCATTGGGATTTCTTTTATTTCTTTCTCTTGTTTGATTGTTCTAGCTAGGACATCCAGTACTATGTTGAATAACAGTGGTGAAAGTAGTCATCCTTTTCACGTTCCAAATCTTGGAGGAAAGGCTTTCCGTTTTTCTCAATTCAGTATGATACTAGGGCTGTGTCTGCTGTAAATGGCTTTTATTGTATTGAGGTATGTTCCTTCTATACCCAGTGTTTTTTGTATTTTTGTTTGTTTTTGAGGCAGGATCTCACTCTGTCACTTATGCTGGAGTGCTGTGGTGCAATCTTGGCTCACTGCAACTTCCACTTCCCAGGTTCAAGGGATCCTCCCACCTCAGCCTCCTGAGTAGCTGGAACTGCAGGCACATGCACATGCCCCCTAGTTTTTTAAGGGTTTTGATTTTTATCATGAAGAGATGTTGAATTTTGTCAAGTGCTTTTTCAGCATCAACTGAAGTGATCATATGGCTTTTGTCCTTCATTCAGTTGATGTTATGTATCACATAAATTGATTTGCATATGTTGAATCATCCTTGCATCCTTAGGATAAATGCCACTTGATCATGATGAATGATCTTTTAA
This sequence comes from Rhinopithecus bieti, assembly GCF_001698545.2. Classification (NCBI taxonomy): domain Eukaryota; kingdom Metazoa; phylum Chordata; class Mammalia; order Primates; family Cercopithecidae; genus Rhinopithecus; species Rhinopithecus bieti. The sequence goes on along the minus strand of NW_016806642.1, from coordinate 7,980,862 downwards.
ATTTGTTGTAGAATTAAGTTTGCTAATATTTTGTTGAGGATTTTTGCATCAGTGTTCATCAGGGTGACATTGGCCTGTACTTTTCTTTCTCTTTCTTTCTTTCTTTCTTTCTTTCTTTCTTTCTTTCTTTCTTTCTTTCTTTCTTTCTTTCTTTCTCTCTCTCTCTCTCTCTCTCTCTCTCTCTCTCTCTTTCTATGTATCTTTGTCTGGTTTTTGTATCAAGGTAATACTGGCCTCATAGAATGAGTTCAGAAGTGTTCTTTCCTCCTCTAATTTTCAGAATAGGTTGAGTAGGATTGGTATTAGTTCTTTTTTAAATGTTTAATAAAATTCAACAGTGACACCATTGGGTGCTGAGCTTTTCTTTGCTGAAAGACTTTTGATTATGACCTTAATCTTCTTACACGTTGTCTGTTCAGGTTTTGGATTTCTTCATGGTTCAGTCGTGATAAATTATATGTGTCTAAGAATTTATTCATTTCTTCCAGGTTTCCCAACTTATTAGCATATATACCCAGTCTATGTCTTTTTTTATTTTTTGAAACAAGATCTCGCTCTGTTGCCCAGGCTATAGTGCAGTGGTGCAATCGTGGCTCACTGCAGCCTCAACCTCCCTGGCTCAAGTGATTCTCCCACCTCAGCCTCCTGTGTAGCTGGAACAACAGGTGCATGGCACCATGCTTGGCTAATTTCTTTTTGGAAAGATTTGGTCTTCCTGTATTGCCTTGGCTGATCTTAAACTCCTGGACTCAAGAGATTTTCCTACCTCAGCCTCCCAAAGTGCTGGGATTACACATATGAGCCACTGTGCATGGCTCACTCTGTCTTTTGATTGGAGAGTTTAGTTCATCTACATTCAATGTTCTTATTGATAAGTAAGGACTTACTTCTGCCATTTTGTTATTTGTTTTCTGGTTTTGTGGTCTTCTCTTCCTTCTTTCCTTCCTTCCTGTTGTCCTTTTAGTGAAGGTGATTTTCTCAGGAGGAAGGTGACTTTTTGTGTATCTGTTGTATGTTTTTTGATATGAGGTTACCATGAAGCTTGCAAATGATATCTTATAATCAACTATTTTAAACTGATGACAACTTAACACTAATTGCGTAAACAAACTAATAAACAAGCAAAGAGAAAACTAATACAAACTCTGCACTTTAAATTTATCTCTCTGCTTTTTAATTTTTACTTGTGTCTTGTTTCTATTTATATCTTCTTATCCTCTTTATGTCTGGAAAAGTTGTAGTTATGATTCTTTGAGAGGTTCATCTTTTAGTCTTTCTACTCAATATATGAATAGTTTGCACACCACAATTAGTGTTATAATATTCTGTGTATTTCTGTGTACTTACTATTACCAGTGAGTTTTGTACCTTCAGATGATTTCTTATTGCTGATTAGCAACCTTTTCTTTCAGACTGAAGAACTCCCCTTAGCATTTCTTGTAGAACAGGCCTGGTGTTGATAAAATCTCTCAGATTTTTTTTTTTTTTTTTTTAGTCTGGGAAAGTCTTTATTTCTCCTTCATGTTTGTAGAATATTTTTACTAGATATACTATTGTAGGATAAAATATTTTTCCTTCAGCACCTTAAGTTTATCTTGCTACTCTCTCCTGGCCTATAAGATTTCCACAGAGAAGTTTCCTGCCAGATGAATTGGAGCTCCTTTGTATGTTATTTGCTTCTTTTGCTGCTTTTGGGATCATTTTTATATCCTTCACCTGTGGGAGTTGATTACTGAATGCCTTGAGGTAGTCTTATTTGAGTTAAATTGGTGCTCTATAACCTTCTTGTACTTGAATGTTGATATGTTTCTCTAGATTTGGGAGTTATCTATTATTATCCCTTTGAATAAACTTTCTACCCTGACCTCCCTCTCTATCTCCTCTTTAAGGCCAATAACACTTAGATTTGCTCTTTGGAAGCTATTTTCTAGATCTTGTTGGTGTGCTTCATTCTGTTGTATTCTTTTTTATTTTGTCTCTTCTGACTGTGTATTTTCAAATAACCTGTCTTCACGCTCACTAATTCTTTCTTCTGCTTCATCAATTCTGCTATTAAGAGACTCTGATACATTCTTCAGTATGTCGATCACATTTTTCAGCTCCAGAATTTCTGCTGATTCTTTTTATTTCAATCTCTTTGTTAAATGTCTCTAATTGGATTCTGAATTCCGTCTCTGTGTCATCTTGGATTTTGTTGAGCTTCCTCAAAACAGCTATTTTGAACTCTCAGTCTAAAAGGTAACATATCTGTGTCTCTCTGGGACTGGTCCGTGGTGCCTTATTTTGTTCATTGGTGACATCATGTTTCCCTGGATGGCCTTGATGCTTGTGGGCATTCATCAGTGTCTGGGCATTGAAGAGATAGGTATTTATTGTAGTCTTCACAGTCTGGACTTATTTGTACCATCCTTCTTGGGAAGGTTTTATAGGTAATTGAAGGGACTTGGATGTTGTTATCTGTCTTTGATCACTGTAGCTGTATCTGCATTGAGGATACCCCAAGTCTAGTAACACTGTGGCTCTTGCAAACTTGTAGAGGTACCACCTTGGTGGTCTTGGGTAAGATCCAGAAGAATTCTCTGGATTACCAAGCAGAGACTCTTGTTCTCTCCCTTACTTTCCCCCAAATAAATAGAATCTTTCTCTGTGCTGAGCTGTCTGGAGCTGGGGGAGGGGTGACACAAGCACCCTGATGGCCATCACCCTAGGATTGTGCTGGATCAGACCCGAAGCCAGCATAGCACTGGGTCTTGCCCAAGGCCTACAGCAACCACTGCCTGGCTACCATCTATAATCACTCAAGGCCCAAGGTCTCCACAATCACGCGGTGGCCAATCCAGCCAGGATTGTGTCCTTAAGAATGGTGAAATCCCCCTGGCCCCAGGTGGGTCAAGCGATGCTGTCTGGGAGCCAGGGCCTGGAGTCAGGAATCAGGAATCTACCTGTGCTCTATTCTGCTGCAGCTGAGCTGGCACCCAAGCCACAAGACAAAGTCCTTCCTGCTCTTCCCTCGCCTTTCTTGAAGGAGGGGAGTCTCTCCCTGTGGCCACCACCACCCCAGGCCCATGGCAAAGTACTTCCTGGCTACTGCCGATGTTCACTCAAGGCTCAAGGACTCTTCAATCAACCTGTGGTGCCAGTCCTGAGCCTCTCCATTCAGGGCTTCCCTCTGGCCCAGGGCAGATATAGAAATGCCATCCAGAAGCCAAGTCCTGGAATTAGAGACCCCAGAAGCCCATTTGTTGCTCTACTCCCACTTTGGCAAAGCTGGTACCCAAGCTGCAAGACAAAGTCCCCTTTACTCTTCCCTCTCCCTTTCTCAAGCAGGGAGGGGATCTCTCTCCATAGCCACCACAGCTGGAGATGTGCTGGGTCACATCTGAAGCCAACATGTCTCTGAGTTTAACCCAAGGCTTACAGCAAGTAAAGCCTGGCTACTGCTGCTAATTATTCAGGGCCCATAGGCTCTTAATCATCAGGTGACGAATTCTGCCAAGCCTGGCTCCTTCCCCTCAAAGGCAACAGTTTCCCTTCTGGCCCAGGGTATGCTAGAAACGACTTCCAGGATTTAGAGCCTGGAATGGGGGCCTCGGGACTCTTCCTGGTTTCTGATTCTACTGTGGTTGAACTGATACCCAAGTGGCAAGACAAAGTCTTCTTTACTCTCCCCTCTCCTCTCCTCAAGCAGACAGAATGAGTCTCTCCCTGAGCTGCACTGCCTGTGGCTGGGGAAGGGATGGTGCAAGCCTCCTTTGGCCACCCCAGCTAGTGTCTCATTAGGTCATGTACACCCCAAGTCCACTGGCTCTGAGTCCAGCACAGCACCAGGACTTGCCAAGAAATTGCAGTTCTTGTGGCCTAAATTGCCATTCAAGTTTATTTAGGATCCCAGGGTGCTTTAGCCCATGGTTGCAGAATTTGCTGGAACTTAGGGTCTCATCACCAAGATGGACAATTTGCCCCTGGCTAGGGTTGATCTAAATGCTCCCTCTTTGGGTGCTGGCTGAGTTTTACCTTGTGTTGCTTTCTGCTGTGACAGGACAGCACTGAGTTCCAATGCAAAGTCCCATAATCAGTGTGCTCTCACTCCCCACTGCACTCTCACTCCCTCAACATTCTCTCACTCCCCTATTCTCTCTTCATTCCACGAGGCCACTGCTAGGGGATGGAGAAGGATGGTATAGCTAACTCAAGACTGTCTTTCCTACCCTCTTCAGTGCCTCTTTTCTTAATATTATGTTAAAACCAGGGACTATGGTCACTCACCTGATTTTTGGTTGTTATGAACATGCTTTTTTTCTGTGGATGGATGTTCCATTTGGTGTTTGTGTGGGAGGGACAATCACTGGAGGCTTCTATTCGGCCATCTTGTTCCACCTTCTCCTCTCTATTTATTTATATTGATTTGTGAACATCTTCAAAACCCTGTATCCTTGAGAATCTTCAGTCCTTCAGTGTCATTTGAATGGTTCAGCCAGATCTCACTGGTTTATTCCTTTAAATGAATACAATATCATACCTTTTCCACTAGGCTACAGAACCAATAAAGCAAGGAGGGGTAAAACTGGAAAGAATTTGCGTGGAAACCTCTGAGGAAAAATGTGGTTTCCTTGGCGGAAGAAAAGTTGACGTTTCATTAAATTGTATTAGACAATAAACTTATTGGGTGTTAGACTACCTCTCCCCAAAGTCCTATAAAACACCCGGGAGAGTATAATTTACCTGTCAGGAAGTCTTCAAGTATTTGTTGATTATTGCAGCCTGAATCTTCCCTTAGCTGATGAAGGCAGGGTGAAGACACTTTAAGAATTTGCTTTAAATCTGTTCTAGTATTATTCCTCACCTGCCATACGGCATATCCACATCACCTTCTTTTTTGCATCTCTCTGGGAGTTCCAAGGTGGGGTTGAATGTCTTGAATATTATTTGAGCCGTTTCCCAATCGTCTTTCCCCTCTCAGTCCTCTGGCTGTTGTTTCTGTTGTCTAGAGTGTGCTGTTGTTCTGCTCAACCATATGGATGCCCTCTGGATTGGACTGAGAGGGTTCAGTAATGTTATTCCTCTCTTCCACACAAGGTCTGAACCTGTTGAGAAATAAGACAAGGACTAACATGGAAAGAGGTCAAGATAACATCTTCGTTACTGACAAAACTAAGTTGAAGGACCTAGCTTTTACCTGTGGGCCTAGTGTACCTTCTACTGTTTGAATCAGACTGACTTGGCCACCCAGTCCCATGAAGGACTGAAGCCCCTCTGCAGATTTCCCCGTGGAGGATCCGTTTCCTAGGCCATTTGTCATGGAGAGGTAGAATACAGTGTGTGACTCTTGGGGAGCTTACTCTCAGAAGGAATAAGGAAGAAACTGAACTGACTATACCCAGTTTATTCTGCCCAAATTTACAGATCAGTTAAGTTTTTCCAGCTCTCCTGGATGGGAGTGAATAAAGGAGAGAGGGAGGCCAAGAGTGTCACTCTTATCGAGCTCAGCCCACAAAATTTGGAACATCAAGAGTGGTGGAGAAGTATTTCCCCTCCACTACCACACAGTGTTCTTCAGAAAGGCCCCAACAGGGTATTGCTCACCCATCCTTGGCCTCTAATGCCACTGGGGTTTCCTGACTGTAGATCTCTGATATTTACCTCTCTCTCTGACCAATTCATCTCTCTCTCCTTTACCTTTTCATAAAGCAGAGGGCCACAGTAAAATTAAAGTAGGAGGATGGCTAGAGTTATAATTCTAGATGGAATATTTTGTTGTTGTTTGGTTTTTGTTTTGTTTTGTTTTGTAATCAGTTTATTGAATGGTCTAAACTCAGTAGAGTTCAAACATAAAAAAAATTATTTCTTCCAATAACTGCTCCTAAAAAAGTTCTGGTGAGCTCACCTTCCCTTCCCTAAATGATATTTTAGGTAAAACTTTATGGTTATTTTCAGGTATAAAAATATTCAGTATAATACAATTGATCCAGTTTAAAACTTCAAACTCATATCCAACTTAATTCTCTTCCTCCTAACTAAAGGAATGTGCTTTTCTCTTTCATTTTTCCTCCTTCCTCTCTTGGTTTTCCTTTTCTTCTCCACTATTTTGGGCCTCAAAACAGGTGGGGAAGAGGGAATAAAATTCTTCTACTTAAGTGGGTCTCTTTGGTCCTTCATTCGTTGGAGGTCAATGGCTATTTATGGCAGAAGTCTAAATGCTGAGCTTCTCATGGACTCAGAGTGAGTTGTTAATGGGATCCTGTAAGATTCTTTTTTTTTTGAGATGAAGTCTCACTCTGTCACCCAGGCTGGAGTGCAGTGGCATGATCTTGGCTTACTGCAGCCTCCGGCTCCTGGATTCAAGCAATTCTCCTGCCTCAGCCTCCTGAGTAGCTGTAATTACAGGTGCCCACCACCACACGCAGCTGAGTTTTGTATATTTAGTAAAGATAGGATTTCACCATGTTGGTCAGGCTGGTCTTGAACCCCTGACCTCAAGTGATCTGCCCACCTTGGCCTCCCAAAGTGCTGGGATTACAGACATGAGCCACTGTGCCTGACGATCCTCTAAGATTCTTACACAGCACAGGACCTGCTATGAAAGATGCACTCTGGCATCATTTCTTTTAATACTGCATCCCACACTGAGATCCCATTCTCAATAAGATTCGTACAGTCACCTTAGCCAAACACAGCAGAAGTTTACTTAATTCTCACTTAACAATGTTAAGTGGACTCTTCACCCTGAGGTCTGCTGTGCTCCACAGGATCATTCAAGAATCCAGGATTCCTCATTTATATCTGCATTTGAGCCTGTGGAAAGGGGAAAGAGGAAGTCAGAGTTAGCAGCTTTGTCTTTAAAGCAGTGATTTGTAAGTTTCCATAGGTCACTTCCACTAACATCCTGTTGGCTTGAACTTAGTCACATGACCATACCTGGCTGCAGAGAGGCTAGGAAAATGTAATCTTTTGTGGGCTGGCTATATAATTCTCTGAAACCCTGGAGGTCTTTTTAATTGCTAAAATGCAAAAAAGGAGAATGGATATCCGGGCAGAATTGAGTAGTCTCTGCCTCTGTTATATTTGAGATCATCTTCTCACTGTACTCCAAACCACTCTGCCTTCAGGCCCTGTTGCTAAGTGTGGACCACGGTGAAAGACTTCCACCCCATTTCCTCTAGGCCACCAGTGACCCTCTCTGTGATGTCTTCCTGCTTCCATTTTACCATCCACCAAACATGTCTGTAGATATCTGAACTCCCAACTGGAAACAAGTTTCCATGTTCTTTCTTATTGTCACACATGCCATTCAAATCACTGTGGTAAATGATGCATGTGTAACCTTAGGATGCCTGGGGAATACATCGTAAGGACATCACACCTAATCCACGTAGAGAGGGAAGAGTCGGGAAAGGCTGCCTGTATGACAGTGATGCCTGATAAGAGTTCTGAAAAACTAGGGGTAGTTCGTGGACAGGTGTCATAAGCAACAAGAAATAGAAGAGAAGAGAGATATGATGCATTTGCAGGACAGCAAACACTGCTTGAGAGTCAAGTGTGGGTAGAAGTGTGGGATATTTTTAGAATATGAGGCTTCATGGGTAAACAAGAAGCAAATGATGTAGGCCTTTGTATACTTTGACTTTATCTTGAGGCCAAACGGGATTTAATGGAGACCTTTAAGCAAGGAAGTGTGACCCAAACCAGTCTGCATTTGCAAAAGGAATTTCTTTTTTTTTTTTTTTTTTGAGACGGAGTCTCGCTCTGTCGCCCAAGCTGGAGTGCAGTGGCCGGATCTCAGCTCACTGCAAGCTCCGCCTCCTGGGTTCACGCCATTCTCCTGCCTCAGCCTCCTGAGTAGCTGGGACTACAGGCGCCCGCCACCTCGCCCGGCTAGTTTTTTGTATTTTCAGTAGAGACGGGGTTTCACCATGTTAGCCAGGATGGTCTCGATTTCCTGACCTCGTGATCCGCCCGCCTCGGCCTCCCAAAGTGCTGGGATTACAGGCTTGAGCCACCGCGCCCAGCCTGCAAAAGGAATTTCTGACAGCTGGTGAAGGGTGCACTGAAGCAAACAAGACCAGGCCTTCGTAGGACAGTTGGGAGGCAATTGGAGAAACCTAAGGGAAAAAAAATTAAGGTCCAGGAGTAAAATAATGATAGAACTGCCAACAAAACTCACACATTCTTTCCATGATAATAACAATTTTTTTATTCTCTGTTTGTACACTGTCTCATTCCCAAAAGGATAGGGGTTGAATTTCACAAATTCAGCAAGTATTGTAGTGAATATGAATCTCAGCCCAAAAATTCAGATGTACGAGAAATATTATTTCTTTCATTTTCTGTAAATCAAACTTGATTTCTAATCTGAGCCCACTCCTGCTGGGTAGGTGGGAAATTCAGCCTCAGCCATTTTGGGGGTTCCCTCCTTCACATTAGTACAAAAGCTCCAGAGTCCTACATAACTCTAAGGCATTGAGGTGGTCCCCTTGATTCTTAGTGCCCTGGTAATGAGGAGATAGTCACTGTGCCAGTTCCCATAGCTCCAGTGACTCTGCTGATACCAAGTCATGCCTGCTGCTCAGAGTGCTAGGCCAGCATATGGAATGGCCATGTTTCTTACCTGGGGTCTTTCTACTTTTCTAGAATTCTGCCTCCCTTTGCTCTCTGTAAACCTGCAGATCCAAAGAGACTCTGGGAATCTCTTGTCAATGTGGGAGAATTTCCCCTTTCCACGTTTCCCTTAGAACCCTTTTTTGTCCACTGAGGACACTTAGCTCAATCTCTTTAAAGGCTTTAAACATTTCTAAATAAATTCAGAAGGAGAAGTCAACCATAATTTTACCAGCTCTGAAGCAAGAAAGCACAGAATCTGCAAGCTGCATTCATAGAAAAGGTGAAGAAAATTCAAAATTAACATGTCAAAATGGTCTTGTTTCAATACCATGATATTTTCAAATATAAAGAATTTATGGTGAAAGAAAATAAAATAAAATGAATGAGAAAATTAATGCTTTGAAAATGCTTTTCAAGATGAGGTACATGACTTCAGCTCTCAGCTTTCTAGTGACCAAATCAATAACCCAACAACTGTTCATGGGTTACAAGCTACCCAATCCACAGTATTCTGTTATACAGCCTGAATTCATGAAGGCAACAACTGACAAAAATAAATCTGCTAAAGAAAGCACACCAGTTTTTCAGGACCAAGGTGGTTTTACCTGACCCTGGGATCAGTGGAAGGTTTTTTCACTGGACCCTTCTAAAGAGAACACTTTATAATGCAGGCACCCCCATGTTCAACATCATCCTTACAATAATGACTTCTGTCACATTGTTTTTTATAACAATATAGGCACCAGAGGCTAAAAAAACAACAACAAACAATTCAAAAAGTGGGCACTGGCCTAGTCAAGGATACAGAGAAACAGATAATTGCCTCATGCTATTAAAGTATCATCATGGAGGTGTTGTAAAAAGTGCAAAAGGAGCCCAGATGAGGCAGAGCAATGATACTGGAAGCAGGTGTCCAAGGAAGCATTCATGTTGCTAGAAGAAGAAAGGATGGAGGGAGCCCAGCACCCAAAGATCATGGCGGCTAGAATAAGGATGGAAAATGCTCAGGTCATAATGAGCAGAAAAACACAATCCCATATTCAAAAGAAACTTATACAAAATACTAAAAGGAAATCCGTGACTATTATTAGTTGTTGCTGTTGTTGTTGTCTTTGGGCTGCCATAACAGCATACCGTAGATTGGGTGGCTTACTGGCCAGGTGCATTGGCCCATACCTGTAATCCCAACACTCTGGGAAGCAGAGTCGGCAGATCACTTGAGGTCAGGAGTTCAAGACCAGCCTGACCAACAGGGTGAAATCCCATCTCTACAAAAATACAAAAATTAGACAGGCATGGTGGTGGGTGCCTGTAATCTCAGCTACTCAGAAGGCTGTGGTGGGAGAATCACTGGAACCCAGAAGACAGAGGTTGCAATGAGCCGAGATAACACCATTGCACTCCAGCCTGGGTGACAGAGCAAGACTCTGTCTCAAAAAGAAAAAAAAAAAAACTTGGGTGGCTTATAAACAATAAAACAATAAAAATGTATATCTCACAGTTTTGAGGTGGGGAAGTTCGAGATTAATGTGCCAACAGATTCTCTATCAGATGAGGGACCACTGCCTGGTTCATAGACATCATCTTCTCATTGTAACCTCACATGGTGGAAGGGACAAGGGAACTCTGGTGCCTCTTTTATAAGGATGCTAATCCTATTCATGAGGGCTCCATCCTCAGGACCTAATCCTCTCCCTAAAGCTCTACCAACAAATACTGTCACATTGGGGATTAAGTTTCAAGATGTAAATTTTGGAAGGGGCCACAAACATTCAGTCTATAAAAGTTGTTATTTCTAGGAGATCATATTCCGGAATTCATGATCCTAAAATCATACTCTGATTTTTATATTTTGCCCTTAGATTTTCTACATTTTCAATTTTTTATGAGGAAAATGTTATGAATATTTAGCAACTAGTTTTGATTATAACAGAAGATCCACATAAAAGTAGCTTCTAGTTCTTGTCACGCATGAAATATTCCAGAATGAAATAACAGGGGGTCTGGGATTTGCTTCAAAATCATGTGGGGCAGAGGAAAAGTGAACAGGGGCACAAATGAGCCAAGACTGTCCATGAGTTGCTAATTGTTTCAGCTGGCTGATTGATGGGTACATAGGGATTTGTTGCACTATTCTCTAGTATACTAGAGTTTAAATTTCATAATAAAAAGCTGAGAAAACAAATAGATAAGGAGGGTGATCCCAGCCATTAAACTCTCTCTGCTTCAGTTTGCTCAACTGTAAAATGAGGACGATAATAATGCTCACCTCATGAGATAGCTGTGAGGATTACATAAGTTAACATATCTAAGATGCCATGACAGTGCCTGACACTTAATTAACATTATAGCTGTTATTATGATTGCCTAAGCCAGGGGCACGATGACCTTTTCAAGCTCCCAGATCCTTCCATCTTTCTGCCCTGCCATCTCAAAGTGTGCCATCAGCCGTCAATGGTTATGTGATATTGAAGCTGCTCCAGGTATTACCATAGCCCTGTCCAGAGGCAGAAAAGAGGTCAGTCTTGCCTGTTGTGTATGTGTTCCCGTTTAAGACTCAGGACATTTTCCAAGAAGCCCCCTAGCAGGTTTCCCTTTGCTTCTCATTGGCCAGGATTATGTCACATACCCATGCCTAAACCAATCACTAACAAAAGGGATACATCTACCAAACTGGCTATTCACTAAGCAAAACCTGCATCCTAGGCTTTGTGGAGGCCCCTGAAGCATGACGTACAAATGACTGGAGGAAGAAAAATCATGGGCAGTCAAACAATAGTGACACCTCCTGGCATGTTTGACAGCAGTGAGTAGGTTCCGTATGACCGGTGTGTAAGATAACATAGGGAACAGGAGGAGAGATGATAGCAGGACAGATGAATGGAGATCAGTGAAACACTAGGCAGAGGACACTACATTTTTTCCTGTAGGCAGTGAGGAACCATGAAGATTGAGGCACAGGAGCTAAGGAGAACCTGATAAGGATATAAGAAAAATATCACTCATTTCATTTCAACCAAGAATTTTCCTGAAGATGATGTGTAATCTTATGCAAACTATATGTACATAATATGCAAATGTACTTATTGCTCCCTCAAATGTTTTGCACACCTGGATGTAGTGTTTGAAAAACAAAAATCTTGGTACAAACAATTGACTCAGCAATAATATCTCCAAGTTGGTTAGTCAACTGGCCTTGGATTAGATATTGATGTCATAACTTCGTTTCCTACTGGCTGAGAACTTGTTTTAGGTTTTGTACTAATTTCCTTTGTAATTTGTCTTCAAGGAGCAGGTGAATATCCACAGCCCTCATAACAAAATGTCTACCCTCAATGCTGAGTGTCGTTATCCTTATGTGAAAATGAATTCCACATGAGTCTTTTGAAGAAGCCAGAGTGTTGAAGATATTATTTAATTACACATGAGAAATGCATTATTTGATTCATTAAAGAAGACCATGATGCAAAGAGGCCAACCTCAACCTGTTGAAAACTTCTCAAATTAAGATGCTGAGAGTTTTATTATTGGCATAAACTTTGCTTACGGGGTAGGGGGATGCTGTACATGTGATGAAATGCAACTGGGTCAGGAAGGAGAAATTAGGAAGTATGTTTATCACACATGAGACTTTCTAGCACTTCTGAACAAGAAATCCTGATTTCAGCCAGATCTTAGCTGAAAAGGGAGCATTATGACTTTTGTTTCCATGAAAGTCAAGCAGGTCCTGCTCCTCCATTGGGGGAAGTAATATAAAATAAGTTCCCATGTACTTGATACATTTGTGGGTGAGGATGTTCTCCTTGATGTGTAGACCCTTGCAGAAGTTATTATAGATATAAACTCAAACTTACTGAATGGATAAATAATACCAACCCTGATTTCAGCCAAATCCTAAGACTTATCAACTGAAAATCATTGTATATTTTACATGGATCATAAATTGTATTATTATTATTATTCATTCACTTATTCAACAAATTTTTATCTATACTTTTTTATAGTAGTTACTGTTCTAAGCACTGGGAACACAGCATTGAAAAAAACATGCAAAAGTCTTTGTTCCCTTGGAGTTTATATTTTAATGGGAAAAGATATAAAATAAACAAGATACGTAAGTAATATATATAGTACATGTACTTTATGATAGATGCTAAAGAGATGAAGTAGGTAAAGGGAATAAGTGGATTGGAAAGTGGTCAAGAAGGCTTGCAATATTTGATAGCATGGTTGAGGAAAGTCTCCATTACATGGTGACCATGGTAACCGTTAATATTATAGTATTCTTCATCAATATTTCTGGTTCTTCTAAGCACATGAAAAGATTGTATTTCCTTGCTACATCGGAATTAGAGATGCCGAGTGACTTGCTTTGGCTGATAAATGTGAGTAGAAGTGATGTATGCTGCTTTGTCATGGAAGCTTTAAGAGGTGGTATATGCTTCATCATGTTCTTTCTGTCTACCACAGCTATGTTCCAATAGTGGCTGTTCTGTCTGCTTGGAACCTGGAATGAGAACAACATGGAGCAGAACCAAAATGGACGTGTATTCTGACTTGTTCTAAACTACTGAGTTTGGGGTTACTTATTACTGCAGCATAACCTTGCCTAACCTGTCTAAATGAACTATAGTGACAATTGATTGAAGACCTGAAGGAAGCCGGGGAGTAAAAAGTGTGAATATCTAGGAAGGAGCATTCCCAGTAGTGCAAAGGCCTCAGCATGGGAGTCTGTTTGGCATTTTAGAGTCCAATGAATGAAAAAAAAACATGGAAAAAGATGAGGTGATGAACTTCCAGATCATGTAGTACCATTCTAAGTACTTTTCTTCTCAGGGATGTGAAGTCATTCATAGAGGAGTTAACATGATTTGACTTAAATTTTTAAAAATACTCAAGGTGGTTGTTGGTTTGAGCATAAACTGAGATGGGGGCAAGACAGAAGCAGAGAGAACAGTAAGGAGGCTATTTCTAGAAATCCAAAGTAGAGAGGAGAGTTGCTTGAATCAGGCTAGTTGCAGTGGAGGTATTAGAAATGATTGGCTTCTGGATATATTTTTTATATAAAGCCAAGGGGATTTGCTGATGTATCAGATATGAGTTATGTCTTAGTACATTCCTGCTGCTATAACAAAATACCCAAGACTGGGTAGTTTATAAATAATAGAAATTTATTTTTCACAGTTCTGGAGGCTGGAAAGTCCAAGATGAAGGCAAAAACAGGTTCAATGTCTGACAAGGGCTGTTCTGAGCTTCCAAGATGATACCTTTTGCTGCATCCTTCAGATGAGACAAATACTGTATTCTCACATGGCAGAAGGGATAGAAGGGCAAAAGGTTCTAGCTAGTTCCCTCCAGCCCTTTTGTAAGGCACTAATACCATCCATGAGATTAAAGCCTACTAAAGATCCCACCTCTTAATACTGTCGCATTGGGGATTAAGTTTCAACATGAATTTTGGAGGGACACAAAGTTAACCCACAGCATGTTGGAAGAAGAAGACTCAAGTCAAGGTTGGTGCCAAGATTCTTATCTTACATAAATGGAAGGATAGAGCGGCTACTTACTGAAATGGAGAAGGTTGAAGGAGGAGCACATTTGTTAGGGCAAGCTCAGGCCTTAGTTTTAGACAGTGTTAAGTTAGAGTGACCACTAGACTTCTATGCAGAGATGTTGAACAGACAAGGAGACATAAATTTGGGAGTCATTGATGTAGAGGCAGTATTTGAAATTATTAGACTCGATAGCACCAAAGAGAGAAGTGTAGACAGAAAGGTGTAGAGGCCTGAGGACTGAGTTTCTTAACTGAATCTTAAGAATCAGGGAGAAGAGGAGAAGTAGCAAAGTAGGCTGAGAAGGAACTGCCAATGGAGTAGCAGAAACACAACAACAACAACGACAGAAAAAAAAAAAGAAGAGTGGTGGAAGGAAGAGTTTCAAAGTGTTAAATTCTGCATATAGGTGAAGTAAGATGAGGTCTGAGAATGGACAAAGACATTTCGAAAATGGAAGTCTTCTGTGACCTTGACAAATGGTATACTGACAGCCTGGGTGGAATATGCTCAAGAGATAATGAGAGAAAAGAAATGGAGACAACTCATTCAAGGAGTTTTGTCATAAAAGCAAGTTTAAAATGAAGGTTTAGTCAGCAGGAAATAAAGTCAAAGGAGGATTTTAAAAGAGAATTAATAGTGATTTTGTTGGCTAATGGGAAAGATCTATTAGGAAAAATTTGATGATGAGAGAGAAGAGATTGTTGGAGCAGTGTCTTCAAATAGACAAGAGGGGGTGAGATCTAGCACAGAAATAGAAGAGTTTGTCTTTGCCAGGGGTTCATCCTGGAGAAATGAGAATAGATGCAGGGAGGTGGTTGTGTATGGAGGGGGAGTGTGTGGAAGCTCTTCTCTGAATACTTCTATTTTCTCAGAGACGTTGGAAGAAAGTTCATCGGTTCAAAGTAGGAATGGCAATTTAAGGAGAAATGAGACAGTATAAAATAGCTTTTGAGAACAGTGGAGAAGTAAACAGATTACAAAAGTGTACTGATTGCCAGTCAGCATTAAAGTAAGTAAACCAGCCAGGTGCAGTGGCTCATGCCTGTAATCTCAGCACTTTGGGAGGCCAAGGCAGGCAGATCACATGAGGTCAGAAGTTTGAGACCAGCCTAGCCAACATGGTGAAACCCTGTCTCTACTGAAAACACAAAAATTAGCCAGGTGTGGTGGCCCATGCCTGTAATCCCAGCTACTTGGGAGGCTGAGGCATGAGAATTGCTTGAACCCAGAAGGCAGAGGTTGCAGTGAGCCAAGATCATGCCACTGCACTCCAGCTTGGGCAACAGAATGAGACTCTGTCTTAAAAATATATATATATAATAATAGTAATAAAGTGAACCAGAATTTAATGGACGACCAATGAGTATGGTAATGTGAGTCATATTTAGTTGTGTGGGTGCAAGCTGGGAGTAGGTAGAGAGATGGGATTACACAGGTAGGGGTTTTGCCACAGTAGTATGATGAAGAAAGGGGCAATACAACTGAGGGTTTAGGCAAGGGTGCAATAATATCATACTTAACTATGGAATTCAAGCTGACCAAGGGGTAAGTAAGGAAATGAGTAGGGCACATTACTAACAAAATGTGTTCAGATCAATGAATTGTGAAAACAGTAGGAGTGGCTATAGCTGATTAAGTGCGTACAAGATACTATCACTGAAGTAGGTGCCTTACATTAACTCATGCTAGTTCTCACAACAATCTTGCAAGGCTGGATTATAATTCCAAATTTATATATTGCTAATAGACTGACCTAATATGTTGTGATCACAAGGAAAGTCATGGCATTCAATCAGTTATCATTTCAATATCCAGTATTCTGTGAACATATTTGTGTCAGCCTGTTTTACATTGCTATAAAAAAATCTGAGACTGAGTGATTTATAAGGAAAAGAGGTTTATTTTGGCTCATCGTTCTGCAGATTGTACAAAAAATGTGACACTGGCATCTGCTTCCGGTAAGAACTCAGGAAGCTTTTGGTCATGGTGGAAGGAAAGCGGAACCAGCATGTCACATGCAAGCAAGGGAATAAGAGAGAGAGGAGGGAGGTCCCAGACTCTTTTAACAACCAGATCTCATATAAACTTATTACCATGGAGAGGGCACCAAGCCATTCATGACAGATTGGCCCCATGAACCAAACACTTCCCACCAGGCCCTTACCACAAACATGGTGGATCACATTTCCATATGAGATTTGGAGAGGACAAATATTCAAACTACGTCCTTCCATTCCTGGCCCCCTAAGTCTCATGTCTCTCTCATGTTGCAAAATACAATCATTCATTCCCAATCATCCCCAAAAGTCTTAACTAGCTCCAAGCATCAACTCAAAATTCCAAAGTCCAAAGTCTAATCTGAGAAAGTTCCTTCCAGCTGTGAGCCTATAAAATAAAAAACAAGTTATTTACTTCCTAGATACAATGGTGGTACAGGCCTTAGGTACACATCGCCATTCCAGAAGGGAGAAATTGGCCAAAATAAGGGGATAACAGGCCTCAACAGAGACCCAGAAGAGTAGACATTAATCCTTAAAGCTCCAAAATAATCTTCCTTGATTCCATGTCCCACATCCTGGGCACACCAGTGCAAGGGTTGGGCTCCCAAGACCTTGGCCAGCTTCATCCCCATGGCTTTGTGGGGTATAGCCCATGTGGCTGCTCTCACAAGTTAGAGTCAAATGCCTGCAGCTTTTCCAGGTTGAAAGTGCATGCTGTTGGTGGCTCTACCATTCTGGGATCTAGAGGGTGGTGATCCCGTTCCCACAGCTCCACTAGGCAGTGCTCCAGTGAGGACTCTGTGAGGGCTCCAACCTCACATTTCCCCTTAGCACTGCCCTGGTAGAGTCTCTCTACAGGGGCTCCACTTTTGTGGCTGGTTTCTGCTTGGGCACTCAGGCTTTCCAATACATCCTCTGAAATCTAAGTGGAAGTTGCCAAGCTTCTTTCACTCTTGCATTCTGCATGCCTGCAGGCTTAACAACACAAGAAAGCCACCAAGGGTTATGGCCTGTGTCCTAGGAAGCAGCAGCCCAAGCAGTATGTGGGGCCCTTTGAGCCAAGGCTAGAACCAGAGCTGCTGGGATTTGGAGAGCAGCATCCTGAGGTGGGACAGGACCAAGTTTTAGGGCTTGGCCCCTAAAACCATTGTTTCCTCTTAGGTCTCTGGGCCTGTGATTGTAGGCATGGCTTGGAATGTTTCTGAAATGCCTTTAAGGCCTTTTCCCCATTGTCTTCCTGTCTTCTTCTGAGCTCTTCAAACTCCTCCAACCTCTGTCTGTTACCCAGTTCCAAAACTGTTTCCACATTTTCAAATATCTTCATAGTAACACCCCACCCCTGGTACCAATTTTCTGTGTTAGTCCATTTTGCACTGCTATAAAGAAATATGTGAGACTGGGTAATATGTAAAGAAAAAAGATATATTTTGGCTCATGGTTTTGTAGACTGTACGAGAAGCATGGTGCCAGCATCTGCTTCTGGTAAGGCCTCAGGAAGCTTTTAGTCATGGCAGAAGGTAAGGGAAACCAGCCTGTCACATGACAAGAGAGGGAGCAAGAGAGAGGGGAGGGAGGTCCTAGACTCTTTTTAACAACCAGAACTCATAACTGTGTAAAGGGCACCAAGCCATTCATGAAGGATATGCCCCTATGACCCAAACACCTCCCATCTGGCCCCAGCTTCAACACTGTGGATCACATTTTAATATAAGATTTGGAGGGGACAAGTATCCAAACTATATCAATATTCAATATCAATAACAAGTATCATGTGGCTCTAGAAAATCAGAAGAAGCTGGAGGTATACTTACAGATCTTAAGCACCAAGGAAATGCAAAGTCCAATCCCCCTAACCAGGACAGGAGTTACAGGCTTCTTAGAATATATACATTGAGATTAATATAAATTGACTCCAGGGACAAGGGCTACCCAAACAGCCCTCTCTTGAAATTGATTTGCAGCCATAAATAAAGCTACCACATCCAACCAAGCAGAGTGAAAAACAAGAATCCAGCCAGTATCCTGACTGAAACATACAAGCAAACTCAAAAAGCAAGCCCATGTATTACATGGGAAGATACAACAGGTTTCTAAGTTGAGGCACAAGAGGAGTGTTACACCGGGTATCTGTAGCTCCAGGTCTCTTAGTTGAAAGGAACCTCAGTGACTTTCAATGATTATTTGTATAGATGAATTGTTTAATATTAATATTTCACACACTAAGGAATTTATGCAAGTTTTATATATTTCTAACATTTGTGTGAATTTGGCCAATAGGGTGATGGTCTTATAACTCTAACTTAAATTATGTGCTCAAAATCCTTATTATATTTGTGGTTTTAATTTGAAGTTTTACTAAATGTACATACTATATTAGAACATTTAAGAGAACTGCAGTTTTCTATATTTACAAGTTTAATTTATTAGACATAATATTTTAACACTAAGGTAAGTTTTAAGTTAGACAACTAAAACTCTTAAGAAGGAAATCAAATATATTAAATGTATAAGTGCACTTTAAAATATTTGAAGATGTTTAATTAACCAAGCTTGTAAATGAGACCAAACCTCACTCATAGGCTCCCTTAAAAATGATTGTTAAAATTTGCTAAACTTATAAATGGATCAATAAGATTTAAGCTACATTTAAAAGCTTAAGGATACACAGCCAGGGATGGTGGCTCACACCTGTAATCCTAGCACTTTGGGAGGCCAAGGCAGGAGGATTGCTTGAGTCCAAGAGTTTGAGACCAGCCTGGATAATAAAGTGAGACCCCATCTCCATAATTTTTTAAAAATAATTAGCCAGGCATGGTGGCACATGCCTGTGGTCCCAGCTACTCAGGAGCCTCGGGCAGGATATCACTTGAGACCAGGAAGTTAAAGCTGCAGTGAGCTGTGTTTACGCCACTGCACTTTAGCCTGGGCAACAGAGAGAGACCCTGTCTCAATAAAACAAAACAAAACAAATCAAAACAAACCACAGAAAAGAACAAAGCTTAAGGACAAACCCAAGTTTTAAATTTGTTACTTTAAAGAAAGGAAATTCATTTTAAAAAGCAAAGTAAGACACGGATTAATCTTTCTGTGTACTAAAATTACTTTCAGAATACCAAAAAAACTCTCAACATATATGAAGAAACTGAGACAGACAGTTACTAAGTGGTAGAGCTGGAATTTGATTCCAAGTCTGCCAACTGTGAAAACCCATGCTTTCCTCATCATTCTTCATTGCCTTCCCCTGACAAATAATTAAACAACAGTAACATACAATTAGCATAAAACTTGAAAAGAAGAGTTTGTTCTCTCTCCTGTGTCCTGCTATGCCTTAGGGTTATAATTATATTATTACCCTACAGTACAGACTGCGCTGGAGTAGGTGTTTAAGGATTGGGCTGAATTAGTATCACTTTAATTATTACATACCCTGGAAATGGCTTTTCCTACTAAATCCCTAACGTTGGCATGTGTGTATATACTTTGCCAGTTTCTCACAAAAGTAGAGTATAAATAGAAGAAATCCAATAGCCTATGGCTGATTATTTAACCTATAAGTATGTGTGTTTTATAGATAAACTGGAGATTGCTGTCCTCAAGGTTTTTCCTTAGATTGGTTCTGTGTGTCCCCAGGGAAGAGAGATTGCATGGAGAGGTGTCCCTCTTTATGCATTCTAATGAAGACCAAAATCCAAATCCCCAAACAGATAAGATCTGATTATTCTCATTAGCAGCCAGCACTACTGAAGCTCCAATCAGGGCACACAGCCCACTAAGCAGCTGCACTCTTAAGATCCACCTAATGCTTGCAGAGCTGTTTTAGCTTCTCTATCTACAGCTTCTTCGGTGGTGCCTGTCTCTCATTGTTTTTGCGTTTTCTGTTAACAAGGAGGAAAGTCGGTAATGGCTGCGGGGGACACAGTTGGTGGTCTTCTCAGTTGCCATTAAAGCCCTTCCTCCTTGCTAACAGATTCCCAGTTTTGTTGAGACAAGCAGCCCAGGTAAGAGCTGTGATTATCCCATTCTTCTTTGCCAGTGATGTGTAGAGGTGGACATGTGACCTAGTTTGAGCCAATAAAACATAAGGATAAGACTGCAGGCTTGGATAAGAGGCGTCTGGAAAACATTTCCTCCTAGATATAAGAGGGAGTGTTGTGAGAAGTCCCTCTGGCCATGCCCTCCCTCCTGTGGGTATGCTGTCCTTTGAACAAGGCATGCTTGGAGTTCAGTAGCCACCTTGGAATCGTAAAAGATAGAATTTTCACTGACATCAGCACTTGCCTTGTTGATACCAAACCTTACTGTTGTATTTTATTCAACTGGTTCTAAGCAGCAGTACCTGATGAAGGACCCTGAGTTTTGAGGAATTCCGGGAACCAGATCCTTACCAGACCTAACTGAAGACTCTGTGATGATTGATACGCAGTAAGATTGCTTTTAACAAATTGCAGGCAGGCTTATAGACTTGTTCTGCTCTATCTCAGTACTAGTTTGGTTTGTTGTTGTTTAAATTTCCTGGTTTCTAGAACCAAAAGTACAGTGGCACAATCATAGCTCACTGTAGCCTCAAACTCCTAGGCTCAAAAAGTCCTTCTGCCTTGGCCTCCCAAAACTCTGGGATTACAGGTGTGAGCCCCTGGGCCTAGCTCCAGAGCACTAGTTGTTAAGCCTTAGTTAACCTAACCACCATGAACCATTCCCTTCTTACTCAGCACTTAACAACCCGTCTCTTCCTCCTTAAGAAACTTCTCAGTGAATTTTTTCACAGATACTGTGTTCCTTTGATTATTAATTTAAGAGATTCACAAAACAAAACAAAACAAAACCCTGGCATCTGTTTTATTTGCTCACGTGACTATAAGAGAACCACAGAGGTAATTTTCCAGCTCCCTCACTTCATGATGTTGCTGAACCAACCTCAAAACTATCCACTACTAGGCTTCATGCTAAGAAAACCTTAAATATCCTTACATTTCATGCCAAGTATTGACCAACTACAGCCCATGAGTCGATCAAAAAGTTATATGGAGCACAGTCATGCCCATTGTTTACAGCTGTCTACGGCTTCTTTTACACTACACTGGCAGAGTTGAATGGTGGCAGCAGGGATAATACAGCCTACAAAATCTAAAACGTTTACTATCTGGCCCTTTAAAGAAAGACTTTCCTAATCTGGGTTTTCAGTGGTGGTAGTTGGGTTTTCTGTTCCATAATGTTGCTAACATTATGCTAATGTAAGCACGCCAAAATAATACAGCTACATTTTGGCTACTTCCTCCAATTCCTGGATTTTCCCAGTAAGCTCCCAGTAAGACTGTGAGTATTCTCCCACATACTGATTGATCCATAGTAGATCAAAGACTGAATCCAATACCTACTTAATCTAAAACTCTTGTACAACTGATATCTCTGCTATCCAGACATGCAGCTCTTTCTCAGCTCTATGGCCAAGCCATGATCTGTCTCAACAGGAATATCACACATGTAGTCTGGAACAATCATATAACTTTTCCCT
This sequence comes from Rhinopithecus bieti, assembly GCF_001698545.2. Classification (NCBI taxonomy): domain Eukaryota; kingdom Metazoa; phylum Chordata; class Mammalia; order Primates; family Cercopithecidae; genus Rhinopithecus; species Rhinopithecus bieti. The sequence goes on along the minus strand of NW_016806642.1, from coordinate 7,959,197 downwards.
CCCCCTTGGATAACTTCTATTCTTTTTTTATTCTTTACAACTTAGCTCAAATGCCATTTTCTTTTTTTTTTTTTTTTGAGACGAAGTCTTACTCTGTTGCCCAAACTGGAGTGCAGTGGCGCGATCTCGGCTCACTGCAACCTCCGCCTCCTGGGTTCAAGTGATTCTCCTACCTCAGCCTCCTGAGTAGCTGGGACTACAGGCACGTGCCAACAGGCCCAGCTAATTTTTGTATTTTTAGTAGAGACAGGGTTTCACTATGTTGGCCAGGCTGGCCTTGAACTCCTGACCTCATGATCTGTCCTCCCCAGCCTCCCAAAGTGCTGGGATTACAGGCGTGAGCCACTGCACCCAGACTCAAATGCCATTTTCTAAGGAAAGCTTCTCTGACCCACCAAAATAGGTCATGTTTTTGTTGTATAGTTTCATGGGACCCTAACCTTTTCCAACATAGCATGTGTCAAAAATTGTAGCTAAGGCATGAATTGTGTAATTAGTTTTAATATCATCACCTTTCTTTGTAGAATGAAAGCTCCATAAGTGTAGGGACTGTGTCTTGTCTATGTTCTTTATCCCTAGTGCCTAGAAAATTAAGATATGTAACAAATGAATAATGAATAAATGAATGGAACAAATAGTATCAATCTTACTTTGAATCGTGTGAAGTCCTAGGTCCTTTACCATATCCATCATCCAGAAATATAAATGAGATTCAGTTGTGTTAGCTGGTGAGTTTTATGTGAGTCTAGGAGTGTCCTGACAAGTGTATCAAGATCTGGCACCTCAACCACCCAACAATGAGGAGCCAGCATGCTCCTCATTTTTCTAATATAATATTTCAATTGCCTACTCCATTCACCTGCTGATCTTTCATTCATGTATACCAACACTTGCTCACCCACAGAAAGGTAGCACTGCCACTCACTAGCTCAGAGCATGGCAGGCTACTTAACCTCTGTTTTCTCATCCGTAAAACGAAGGCAATGGTGTGTAGATTAGCAACTTCTCCCACTGTGAAGAGTATATATAAGATTCTGCCTAAACTCAGACATCATATCTAAAATAAGAAGGAAGAGGGGAAAACACCTTCAGATAGAAGAGGCAGTCCTGATCGCCCTATTCATGGAATCCACTGAATATTGCCTGAAACCATTTTAAACTTAGAGACTGCACTACCTTTCACTGACAAGTCTGAACTTTTCCCCTCCATTGTAAGAAATGGGATCTTGAGATCAAAATGGATCTGAGAATAATGTCACTTTCAGTTATAATGACAAGTTCCATTGAGTCTAAATCAAAGTTTTGATCTCACTTCCAATTTAAAACTTCTGCTCTGCCCATTATCCCCCAGTATGCAACCCTCAACACAGGCCTGAGTCATGGTCAGGAATTTTCGGTGGGGAGTGGGGTGTGTGTTGCTGGGTTTGTTCTCCTCCCTCTACTGGCTCTCCAGATTGGAAGTGGAAGGGAGAGAAAGAGGAAGAGAGGAAACATTGCTTTTAAGCTGTGGCTGCTGTTTTAAGTCTCCTTTGGCTAACAATGCCTGTCTCCCATTGGAGGCTTCTATACCCTGGGTCTTTGGGATGTTTGGATGTGTGGATCACACTGAGGCACCCTGAGAACCTACACACTGAACAGTTCCCTGACATTGGCGTTAGCAACACACACTCCAGCTCATAGCTTCCAGTCCTCCACCTCCAGCTGTTGCAGGTTCCCTATTGCCATTTTCCGCTGGAGTCACCTTCAAGGAGCTTAAAACCCAATGACTTTCTGAAATATCCTCTTGGCACTTGGAAAACTCATGCATCCCTTCCATGCTGAATGGTAGAGCCAGACTGTTCCTCTCTTGCTTTCTCTTTACCCTGCTGCTGCAAGCTGCTCATCCAGCCTCCCACCCTCAAGCTGCTTAAGACAGGAAGTAGGCACTATTCTGTGTTCTCCTGTGCCCCACCTCCAGGGAAAGGATCGTGTTTCAAGCCCCCAAGAATCTTCTTGCTCTCTTCTGCCTGAAAAGCAGCACCTGCATGGGCCTGGGAGTGTCTATAACTCAGCCAGCGTCTGGCCAAGAGTGAGAGGCCAGACTCTCTTTCTTGTAGGCAGCACCAGCTTCTTGGAATGGTTCTCTTAGAGCTACTGTCATTAGGCTGTGAGGTGAGGAACTATAGGAAAAGGCAGGAGCAATGACACAATAGTCCCCATAGTAATGAACCAACAACTCATTACTATGAAGTTCCTACTTTGGTAAATTGAGTTAGAGTTTTTTGTCTTTTTTCACATAGGCTGATGGACTGATGGGGCATCATAAGAATATCTGGTCCACCTTTTACTAGTCTCTGCAGGTATAGGCCTAGCATCTCCTCTTTAAAATGTGATTACCCTTACAGCAATTGTTTTTAACTTTATACCTGTAGCCTAGAGTCCAAGACAAGAAGAGGTAAATTTATTCAAAAAAAGGATATACATACAGATGTATAAATAAATATATATATATACACACACACACACATCTATCTTACCAAACTTTGACCATGTTATTATTTTTATTATTATTATTATACTTTAAGTTCTAGGGTACATGTGCACAACATGCAGGTTTGTTACATAGGTATACAATGTGCCACATTGGTTTGCTGCACCCATTAACTCGTCATTTACATTAGGTATTTCTCCTAATGTTATCCCTCCCCCTGCTCCCTACCCCACGACAGGCCCCTGTCTGTGATGTTCCCCACCCTGTGTCCAAGTGTTCTCATTGTTCAATTCCCACCTATTAGTGAGAATATGCAGTGTTTGGTTTTCTGTTCTTGTGATAGTTTGCTCAGAATGATGGTTTCCAGCTTCATCCATGTCCCTGCAAAGGACATGAACTCATCCTTTTTTATGGCTGCATAGTATTCCATGATGTATATGTGCCACATTTTCTTAATCCTGTCTACCATTGATGGACATTTGGGTTGGTTCCAAGTCTTTGCTATTGTGAATAGTACCACAATAAACATACCTGTGCGTGTGTCTTTATAGTAGCATGATTTATAATCCTTTGGGCATATACCCTGTAAAGGGATCACTGGGTCAAATGGTATTTCTAGTTCTAGATCCTTGAGGAATCACCACACTGTCTTCCACAATGGTTGAACTAGTTTACACTCCCACCAACAGTGTAAAAGGATTTCTATTTCTCCACATCCTCTCCAGCATCTGTTGTTTCCTGACATTTTAATGATTGCCATTCTAACTGGTGTGAGATGGTATCTCAGTATGATTTTGATTTGCATTTCTTTGATGACCAGTGATGATGAGCATTTTTTCATGTGTCTGTTGGCTGCAAAAATGCCTTCTTTTGAGAAGTGTCTGTTAATATCCTTTGCCCACTTTTTGATGGGATTGCTTGTTTTTTTCTTGTAAATTTGTTTAAGTTCTTTGTAGATTCTGGATATTAGCCCTTTGTCAGATGGGTACATTGCAAAAATTTTCTCCCATTCTGTATGTTGCCTGTTCACTCTGATGGTAGTTTCTTTTGCTGTGCAGAAGCTCTTTAGTTTAATTAGACCCCATTTGTCTATTTTGGTTTTTGTTGCCATTGCATTTGGTTTTTTAGTCATGAAGTCCTTGCCCACGCCTATGTCCTGAATGCTATTGTCTAGGTTTTCTTCTAGGGTTTTTATGGTTTTAGATCTTACATTTAAGTCTTTAATCCATCTTGAATTAACTTTTGTATAAGGTGTAAGGAAGGGATCCAGTTTCAGCTTTCTACATATGGCTAGCCAGTTTTCCTAGCA
>NW_016806642.1:7941160-7953632 GCF_001698545.2 Rhinopithecus bieti | reverse complement strand
TGTAGTTTCTTCCTAGCATTGATGGTCTTTACAATTTGGTATGTTTTTGCAGTGGCTGGTACTGATTGTTCCTTTCCAGGTTTAGTGCTTCCTTCAGGAGCTCCTGGAAGGCAGGCCTGGCAGTGACAAAATCTCTCAGCATTTGCTTGTCTGTAAAGGATTTTATTTCTCCTTCACTTATGAACCTTACTTTGGCTGGATATGAAATTCTGGGTTGAAAATTCTGTTCTTTAAGAATGTTGAATATTGGCCCTCACTCTCTTCTGGCTTGTAGAGTTTCTGCCGAGAGATCCACTGTTAGTCTGATGGGCTTCCCTTTGTGGGTCACCCAACCTTTCTCTCTGGCTGCCCTTAACACTTTTTCCTTCATTTCAGCCATGGTGAATCTGACAGTTATATGTCCTGGGGTTGCTCTTCTCAAGGAGTATCTTTGTGGTGTTCTCTGTATTTCCTGAATTTGAATGTTGGCCTGCCTTGCTAGGTTGGGGAAGTTCTCCTGAATAATATCCTGAAGAGTGTTTTCCAACTTGGTTCCATTCTCCTCGTCACTGTCAGGTATACCAATCAAATGTAGATTTGGTCTTTTCACAAAGTCCCATATTTCTTGGAGGCTTTGTTTGTTTCTTTTTACTCTTTTTTCTCTAAATTTCTCTTCTTGCTTCATTTCGTTTATTTGATCTTCAATCACTGATACCTTTTCTTCCACTTAATAGCACTGGCTATTGATGCTTGTGCATGCATCATGTAGTTCTTGTGCCATGGTTTTCAGCTACATCAGGTCATTTAAGGTCTTCTCTCACTCTTTATTCTAGTTAGCCATTAGTCTAATCTTTTTTCAAGGTTTTTAGCTTCCTTGAGATGGGTTCGAACATCCTCCTTTAGCTCAGAGAAGTTTGTTATTACCAACCTTCTGAAGCCTACTTCTGTTAGCTTGTCAAAGTCATTCTCTATCCAGCTTTGTTCTGTTGCTGGCGAGGAGCTGCGATCCTTTGGAGGACAAGAGGAGCTCTGTTTTTTAGAATTTTCAGTTTTTCTGCTCTGTTTTCTCCCCATCTTTGTGGTTTTATCTACCTTTGGTCTTTGATGTTGGTGACCTACAGATGGGGTTTTGGTGTGGATGTCCTTTTTGTTGATGTTGATGCTATTCCTTTCTGTTTGTTAGTTTTCCTTCTAAGAGTCAAGTCCCTCAGCTGCACGTCTGTTGGAGTTTGCTAGAGGTCCACTTCAGACTCTGTTTGCCTGGGTATCATCAGTGGAGGCTGCAGAACAGCAAATATTGCAGAACAGCAAATATTGCTCCCTGATCCTTCCTCTGGAAACTCCATCCCAGAGGGGCACCCACCTGTATGATGTGTCAGTTGACCCCTACTTGGAGTTCAAGCTTCCCTGGCCACTTTGTTTACCTACTCAAGCCTCAGTAATGGCAGACATCCCTCCCCCTGCCAGGCTGCTGCCTCACAGGTTGATCTCAGACTGCTGCACTATCAGTGAGCAAGACTCCGTGGGTGTGGGACCCACTGAACCAGGTGTGGGATATAATCTCCTAGTGTGCCATTTGCTAAGACCATTGGAAAAGCACAGTATTTGGGTGGGAGTGTCCCGATTTTCCAGGTATTGTCTGTCACAGCTTCCCTTAGCTAGGAAAGGGAAATCTCCTGACCCCTTGCACTTCCCAGGTGAGGCAATGCCCTGCCCTGCTTCAGCTTGCCCTGTGTGGGCTGCACCCACTGTCCAATTAGTCCCAGTGAGGTGAACCAGGTACTTCAGTTGGAAATGCAGAAATCACTATCTTCTGCATCAATCACACTGGGAGCTGCAGACCGGAGCTGTTACTATTCAGCCATCTTTGACCATATTATTTTATAAGTTACTTCTTAAACTTAAGAATGTGTTATAAAATTGGGCTTTGAAATGTTATTTTTTAAAGTGGTGTGAGGAAAACCGAAAGTCCTCACAGCATCAATAATATTTCAGTTGAGTCTAAAAGGGTGAGTCACAGTTTTCCAGGGAAGGAAAAAGGAAGCCCTCATATTGAAAGATACCTAAGCAAGAAAGAACATTAAATACACAAAGAACTTGGGAGGGTGTCACGGAGACCTGATATATACAACCGCATGAAAGGCAAGCCCAAGTACTTATTATTATTATTAATTTTTATTTTCAAAGGAGGAAACAGAGGCTTAGAGAGATTATAGGATTTACCAAAGAGCAGCAATCCAGTTGGTGGCCAAGTCAGAATTCCAAGTCAAGATTTCCAGCACCTAAAAGGGAACTGAATGTAAGAAGGAAACGAAGATCAATGAAAGGAAATCAAGGAAACCCAAGTCCTGATGAGGGAAAAGAAGGGGTGCCCTAAACCTGAGTGAGTGAGAAGAAAAGAAAAACCCTCCACTCCATTCCTAATTCAGTCCCTTTTGTTCTCAGAGAAGCCTGGGAAGTTGACCGCCAGTCTCTCATCTGATGAGTGAAGTGTAATAAATGTGAGCTTTGCATTTTTGTACAAATGTGAAATACTTTCCAAAATTAGCCCTGTCCAACTGTTAAAATCCCCAAGTTCCCAAACTCTCTCAACAGGAAGCAAGCTGTGGACATCCAGATGTTTCTCCTCACAGTGTGTTGTCTGGGTAGTGTTTACATTTATCTCTTTCTTGTCAAATCATTACTTTGTAAAATGCTTTATTATGGTGATTGATCATTTGCACAACAGTGCTAAGAAAGAGAACTGAGGGAAGTGTGGGTACAGGGTGACACATGACTCCATAGCCAATGATCCAACTCAGAAAACCATTTCTGAGAGCCATGCTTCCAGCAAGTGCCCAGAGTTAAAAACACGAAGTGTGTGACTCAGTTGAGACTGTCCCTTTTCTGTATGAAGAGAATTAGCCCAAGGAGCAACCTGGATGAATCCACTCTTTGGCGGTTAAGAAGGAAATGAATCTATCCGCAAATCATGGAATCTACCAAAAGCTAAGCTATGTATACCAAAAGAGCATCTTCCTGCAGGAAGAGAGCTAACAGAAACCTGGGGTGGTGAGTAATAAATAGGCTATCACCTAGGTATCTTTAGTTATCCCTTACCTTGTGCTAGGCATTGTGCATCTATTGCCGTGTTTAATCCTTGCAACAGTCCTAGGAAGGAGGTACTGTTTTCATGCCCTCTTTAGAGATGATGAAACAGAAACCCGAGAGGTTAAGCAACCTAAAAAGTTACACACCTAGTAAGTGACTGAGCTGAACATCCAACCTAGGTATATCTAAGTCCAAAGAGATGGGGTTTTGCCTCAGTTTGCAATGATGCAAGGGCTGTCCTTTTCTCTGACTCTCACTAACTATTTAATGAGAGTCACCTTCTCTACTCTTACCTAAGGCAGCTATTTTGCTTAGAAGACGGGTTACTTTTGATTGCTTTTCTTGTCTTCCTTTTTGGCTACCATTGTTTCATTCTTTCTCTGAATCCCAAAGAAAGATATAAGAGACCAACAGAACATACCTGCCAGGTCATAGTGATGAGCAATGGAAAAAAAGAAAAAAAAGAAGAAGAATTTAAAACCCCACAAAAAACACCAGCTATAGAGTTGGATCCTGGAAGCCTTTCTCCTGCCAGATAACAGTGACCAAAGAGATAGCTTGTCAGACTTTCAACTGATACCACACTTGATTAATTGGCCTTTCCCCTCTTTAATTAATTGGTCTTTCTTCCTTTTTAATTATGATTTTAGCCAAAACTCCATGCTGTTCATCCTACTGTTAAAGGGAAAGAAGGAAGAAAAAATGAAGATAAATATAACCAATTTTATTTTATTTGGATCTGCTATGTCTCATTAGCAATTTTATAGTTTTGGTGTAGAGTGATACTTAGTACAGAAAAAGCATTTTCTCTTTCTTTAAAAACAAAACAAAACACAACCGAATGTTTAATTAGTTTGTCCCCTTTGGCCTAGCTAGAGAAATGCCTATATTTGACATGTACATTACAGGATGTAATCATGGGCATAAACAAAAGTCAAACATCTGCTCACCAGACCTGCCCCTAAGTCTTCTTCTTAAGCACCAAGGGAAGCATCTCAAGTTGACTTTGCAGGAATGCTGGATTCTCTGTAGTGCTTTTGCCTCTCACCTTTCTGGGGAGTTTATAGGGGGCTTTGAAGTTCCTCTGAACAAACAGGGTCTCTGTTTCACTTATTGCTGAGCCAACCCTGGGGCCTTGGTTCCATCAGCTCCTTATTAAGTGTTTAGTAATTTCAGTTTCCACCTTTTGGTCTTGCTTGCTTTGCAAACATCTGGAGAGAATTAGCTCCCAGGCCTCTGTACCGTACCCATTTTGTGGTTCTAGGGAGACTTGTGTGCTAGGGGATGTTGTTGCCCTTAACGAGCTTTCTTTATGGCGTTTAACTGTAAAAGGTACCCTCGTTAATATTAATAGACAAAGAGAAAGCAAGGCCACTCCACTCATATTTAGCAAGGACTTGACTATGAGTGAGAACTTCATGCCGAAGTGGGAATAATGAATACCATGAACACGAGATGGAAGTATAAGATAAAGTAAAACATCATCATCATAAAAAGTCTGGACACTTGAAATGAGTCTAAGTCTATACCTATGCTATTCAATATAATAACTACTAACCTCATATGGCTTTTGAGCATTTGAAATGTGGCTAATTCATATTAAGATTTACTGTAAGTATAAAACATACATACACTAGGTTTTAAAGCAGTGTAAAATGTAAAATATCTCATTAATGACTTTTACATTGATTGTATGTTGATAATACTTTGGAAATAGTAGGTTAAATGATATATGTTAAGATAAATTTTACCCATTTCTTTTTACTTTTCACTTTTCAATGTGGCTGTTAGAAAATGTAAAATTACATACATGGCCCACGTTTGTGGTTTGCATCATGTTTTCATTGGACAGCGGTATACTAGAAGACAAGAAAAATTATTTTACAGGATATGATTGGGACTTGCAAGATTCTGTGCCTCGGAATCCATGTGACATGAAAGTAAACTGCAGAAATATGAAAAAGGTTATTAAGAAAATGTCATCCTGACATCAGAGGAAGAAAAAAAACCACAAAATTTAAAACATATACAAAATAAAAGAAAAGAAAATGTTATCCTGAATCTCAACAAACAAGAAAAGATAGCTATCAGAAATCATGGATCAGGTTTTTCTTCAGGGAAAAATTCTAAAATCAATTACTAAATACATTTATGAACAAATTAGGAAATAAGTAGATGATTACCAGAAACCAACTGAGTTCTCTAAAAACAAGGCATACCACATTAAATTCATTACCATTTTTGATTAAGTGACTAGACTGAAAATCTAAGGAATTATAGAAACATACCTGATTTCAGCAAACTATTGGACAAACCTTCTTATGGTATCTTTGTGGCCAAATTCCAGAAACTTGTATCATGTAATAGTAAGTTGGCAAAACCCCAACTGGTTGAATATTTGTAAATATTATAGATAACCTTGAAAATCTACTTATAGGATGGTCTATAGGAGAGATCACAGAACTAAAAATTAACTAAATAAATATGATCAATATCAAAATCGATACTCAAAAAAATGCATCAGTAATGAGAATATGGCATTATAACCACCATCAAAGTAAAGTGTTGAGTTCCTAAAATGAATTGTGTAGGTACAGCATTAAGTTGGCCCACTTTGAAAATAATGTGCATAAAAAGAATTAATTTTTTCCAAAGTACAACACAAACTAAATGTGTAGTATGCTTGTGAAGATATAAATATGGGAAGCAGTAGTCTCAGTTTACTGTACTAAGCTGGCTAAATCTAGAATATTTTGTTCAGTTCTTGGATAGCCACAATGGTGAGGGGGTGTTAACAATTAGAAAATGAAAGCCATGCAGCCCAACAAAGAGGAGCTCTGGGAACAACCTGATAGCTTTGCTCAGTGCTATCACTTGGAGGGTACACATGTTCTGCTTTGCTACAAAAAAATCGGTGGATCCAAGAACAGCTGGGGGAAGTTACAGGGAAAGCAGAGACAGATCATTATGAAAATTTGTTGAATAATCTTGGAGCTCTTCATGAGAAAGCATGCCTTGGAAGATAATAAGTGAGGTCCCTTTCCTTAAGAGTGTTCTGTAGAGACCAGATGGTCATTCATCAGGAAGTTTATAGAAGACAGTTCTCCAGTGGCGGAAAGGTTAATTAAGTGAAATCTTTACATTTTCAACTCTAAGGCTAGAAATCCTATTATCAGTATTGGGAGACTAAAGATAACCCTGAAGGCTTCTACTTTGGTCAAATTAAGCTAAATATCATCTGGAAGCTTGCTAGCAAATGATGATGCACCAGAAATTAGACTATCAAGAAACATAGCACACAACTGGCTCTGTGCATGTATTTGGGAGTGGGAAGCCGAGGGAGCAAAGCTCCAATTTGTAATGTTTGCCAATTACTGTGGTGTAATTACTCCTACCATGGCAAACCTTAAGCTACCCACAGTTTAATAACTGTGAATCATTTCCTGAAAATGTAACACAGTTCTCACAAGCCAGTATGAGGCGACTCCTGCACACCACTTCCAGCTCCTCACTTAGCAGTCAGCATACAGTGTCAAGATAAAATTGATCAGTCCATCATATATGTAATTTGTTTGTTGTTGTTTTATGTTTGCCATGGGTCCCACATTCTGAAAAGTCCTGATAGGTGACAAGGTATTTTTCCTCAAAAAACGTAAGGCTAACGGGGAGGAACAGCGGTGGTGGTGGCAGTGGAGGGTTAAAGATTAAGATGCACAGAAAAAAATAGAGTTTTTAAGACACGGAATGGGCAGCACATGAAGGTCTGTGCTGATGGAGCTCAGGAAGCAGTGAAGGGACAAGAGCTAACGTTTATTGATGTTGAAAGGCTCATGTGCTGGGTGAGCCACCACTTTTTACATTTCAAGAAACAAAATCATAACCCTATGAGGTAGCTTTTGTGCCCATTGTATGGATGAGGAACAAGAACTCAAAAACATCAGGATATGTACCTGCAGCTCACAACTGATAGCACAAACCATCGGAGTCTGCAGATCAAATCCATCCCACCACTCACTCCTTTGCATTGTCAGGGAAGGAGGAAAGTGAAGACTGAAGCTTAGCTGGAAGGACAGATAGAATTTAAATGCTTCCTTCAAAACTAGAAGCCTACAAAGCAGAGAAATAGTCCTATCTGGCTGGGAGGCAGCCTGCTGCAGTTGACTTGAACAGCTCTTTGAGGCCAGTGTCACTCCCGAGCCATAGCTGATTTAGAAAGCAAGGCAAAGCAGACAGCAATGAGGCTGTACCCCAAACCTGCCCATCTGCACTAAAATGCTTCCCACTGCCACTCTATCAAATGGACTTGGTCTTGGGTTTTGAGTTTTTGCTAAAAATTCAGTATGAGTACAGTGGCATGCTCCTGTAATTTCAGTTACTTGGAAGACTGAGGCAGGGGGATCACTTGAGACTAGGAGTTTGAGACCAGCCTGGGCAACAAACCAAGACCGTGTTTGAAAAAACAAAAGAAAACAAAAATTCCATCAGTATGAGTTGGGAAAGTAAATAGCTCTTTGAGCATCAGTTTCTTGTTGAGAAGACTAAATGTGCTAATTTTATAAAACACCTAGCACAATGCCTGGCACAGAGTAAGCATTCGATGAATATGCGATTCCTTTCCCTCCACACAGGCGCACGGTTGCCTCCCTCGCTGGACTGTCATATGCATATGTGCATCTTTTCATCCCCAACTACTGGCAGAGAGTGCAGGTTAACTCTATCTACATCCAGTGCTGATTCATTACTCTGGGCTCAGAAATACTTCTTAGGTTAAATAAAACAAGTATATATGCACATGCATAAATCCATTGTAGTGTGAAGTCAGCGTGTGCTTTCTCAGGGCTGGTCATCCCATGCACATGAAGGAGCGCCAGCTCTCTGGCAAGGCATCCTGGTGGGCCACTCTCTCAGTCTGAAAGCTGCTTTGATTTGTTTACTTCAACAAGGTTTCATCTTTCTGCCATGTTTTCTTTTTCATTCTGGTGCCCTGTGTGTCCCATTACATCAACAAGTGATACTGCTGGAGTTGCTACTAAGAGTCCGAAGGAAAAGTGTTGTGCTGGATGCCAGTGTTCATGGATTACAGCAGCACAAGGCAAGTTCAGTCTAAGAAACAGGTAACAAAGCTCAAGAGGCTGTTAGGGAGGTCTGATTTTTACGAAGGGCCTCGTGTCCATCACTGAAGCCTGGAGGATTGACTAGTAATTGTATGAATGGGATCTGGAAGGAACTGTGGTCTGAGGCTTGTCATGACTTCAGGGGCTGGCACCGTACAAAGCCCCATAAGGATCACGCAAAGGCACCCAACCGTGCTAATTCACGCTTTCCGGGAACTCAGCTCCCCCGCCCAGTGCTGCTTGCCAGGGTGTGCCCACAGGCGCTCCCTGCATGTGGCTGCAGGAACCAACTATGAAATCCACCTATGCATTTTCTAGTGAATCTGGCCCTGATTTTAGCAGACAGCATGAGTTGTCATCTGGTTTTTGTTAAATTCCATAAGTAAGAGAGTAATTCATACTCCAAAATGTTACACTATGTAAATAGTGAGACTGATTGAAAACTATTTTGTTATTTTCTGCTTTTCTCTATTTTGTGAATTTTCTTTAATGAGCATGGAGTACTATTTTATATATATATATGTTTTAGTATAGATATGTTTTAATTCAAAGGATAATTCATGGCAGAAACAGAAGTATAAGGACAGAAACTTCCATTACTGGAGGCTTTGAGAACCACACTCCTGCAGCTGTAATGAACAGAAAGTCATTTCATTGGGATGTTTTCCTCCATTTTCTGTGAATGTGAGTGAACTTCCTTCTAAGACTGCAGTTGAAGACTGGGAAATACATATTGTAACCAGTAGCATGAGTTACTGATTGAATTCCCTGGCACCTCCTTTAGTTTGAATTCTAGGAGAGATCTTGGAAAGTGATGGCTTTTCGAGAGCTAGGCTTCCCTAACATGGAATGACAAGTCACGTAACAGCTCTTTGTCCAGTCATATACTGAGCATCACCTGCGTATCAGGCACTGTACTGGGCACCAAAGACAGAAAGATAATGTGTGTCTTCACTGTAGTAAGGTAGATAGGGGCTAGGCACGGTGGCTCACACCTGTAATCCCAGTACTTTGGGAGGCCGAGGTGAGTGGATCACCTCAGGTCAGGAGTTCAAGATCAGTCTGGCCAATGTGATGAAATCCTGCCTCTACTAAAAATACAAAAATTAGCTGGGCGTGGTGATGCATGCCCGTAATCCCAGCTACTCAGGAGGCTGAGGCAAAAGAATCACTTGAACCCAGGAGGCAGATGTTGCAATGAGCCAAGATCATGCCATTGCACTCCAGTTTGCGTGACAAGAGTGAAACTCAGTCTCAAAAAAAAAAAAATAAGAAGAAGAAGAAATAAGAAAAAAAAAGGTAGATAGGAACACAACACAGCTATACTGGGGTGAGTTATGTACAAGAGGGTGTGGGTGAGTGGCGAGGGCAAGTTTCACAGAGGCCAGGACATGTCAACAGTCTTCACTTTAGAGTAGGAATTTGCCAAGAAGACCAGAAGTCTGGTTGGCTGGCAAAGAGATAGGTCAGGGTAAGGGGAGTCCAGCAGAAGGAAAAATATGCATACAAGCACGGAAGTATGAACTGGCTGGCCTGTGGGATCGTCATGACTCCAGGATCAAACTCATATAAGTTTCTCCAAGACATAACAGTTCTTGTCTCAAGTAAGACACTAGGAGAGTAGGCCACTATGAGCCCCAATTCCATCAAACACCTCCTAGCCCTGCCATGTACCCAGCATAAGTACAGGGGATGGTACAAGAAAACAGTGTGATATCACCGTCCCAAGTCGCTGTGGGTCAGAGAGCTGTCTTACTGTGATGCTTTCTGTCTTTTTGGTGAACTTAAAGAAAAAAATTCAAAAAGTCTGAGGCTGCCCATTAAGAATGAGAAGTTGTGTATGAGGGTTAGTATACTAATTATGTTTTGTGTGACCTACCAGACACGCTGACATGGCTTTTCCTAAAAGAAATTATCTGAGTCCTGCCTTACCACCTAGACAAATGGGAAAGGGAAGAGGGTTGATTCCCCCAACAATGTGTGCTTCTGTCTTAGGTGGCTTTGCAGTCCAAGAAATACAAATAATTATAAGGCAATTTTAATCTTTACTGAACTCTCTTGAAGCCTATCAAAGGGAATCCCAAATGCACAGCAAAACATCTTAAAATTGTCTTTCCCTATCTCTCTCAAGTCATATATATCACACATTTATGGCCCTCTCCTCCTAATTGTTTTCCTCCCTCTTTCCATATTCCTCCCAAACTCTCTTAAGCTCAACTACAAGAATACTTGTTGTTCCACCCCAGCCCCTTTCTTTGCTTTCTGGATTTATTCCTCTGGTGGCTGGTAGCTCTCTCTCCTTTCTAAAGTAAATCAATTTCACATTTCTGGCCCCCTACTCCAATCAACACCACATTATTTTTATATTTGTGGCAGAGGTTTAATAGGTAGAACGAGGGGATGCTTTGCAGAGGCTAGAACACTCAGGAGAAAGATTTGTTTTCTTTGTCATTTGGACAGCAAGCATATATAGACCATGCTGGTAAAGTTTCTTTCTGGTGGCTCCCATATTTTAGGCTACTGGCCACCCTAAAAACCTAAGCCCCAAAAACCTGTTACCTTCCCATGTAACTGAAGCTTAATGTAAATGACTTTCATAAGCCTATTCTCCTTTAACTTATTTTTTCTCCTTTATCCATAGCAAATTTAAGTCTGGATTCCTTGACTCATCCAAAGTGGTTAAGTGCAAGAATGCTATTTTTTTTAAATGCCTGTCTTCCCCATTAATTCCCAGAGGGCAGGGGTCTTGGCCATCTAGGTGACCATTAGCACTGTCCCTGGAAAATGGAACACACTCATTTATTCTTATATTTAGCATTTGTTGAAGAGAATTTGAATGTGAGCATAAATTTTTTAAAGGATCTTTCAGTCCCTTGAACCAAGTGTGAACCAAGTGTCATCAAAGTTATACAACATGGAGTGTATATACAATTGCATTTCACCCTAACTCAAGCCATCATAAGAACGGGTGACCCAAGAAGCAATGTTAACCCCTCATAGATTTTTCTCCAATACCTAAACTGCAAGCCAAAGATCTTTGGGGTACAGAAAAAGTCGTTGTTTTTTTTTTTTTCTTTCCTTTGAGGGAAGTGACCAGATACAAAGTTTTCATACTCAGCTCCTAACTGCCCCCAGTTCATCCTGGCATCTGAAGAGTTAATCTGCTGCCACCTAGTGGTTCTTGGCCAACCTGCGGGAACCCCAGCTCACATAAGAGGGATGAAGGTGACTGGGGTGGGTGTGGGCTGTCTCCGTGAAGAGGAAAGTTTCTCAGGTGCCTTTGTCTTCCCACCCCCAAAGTTAGTTTTTCTCTCTCTCTCTTTCTCTCTCTCTCCTCTCTCCTCTCTCCTCTTTCTCTCTCTCCCCTCCTCTGGGGCCTGTTTCCTGTAGACCTGAGGCAAAGCAGTAGTTCAGGCTGGGATTTCTTGCAAGTTTTCCACTGTGGGGTGCCGCAACAGCTGTGACCCTGGCTTGATTTTGATGTAGACTTCAAGGGCACCGTCCCCAGCGGGGAGAACATTTTTACCTCAGGAGCCTATTCACATTGGTAGCCTTGGCAGGGAAAGTTCCAGAAGCTTTGATTATACAAATACCTCTGCTAGGTACAGGCCCGTCTTGGCAACCTGGGGAGAGAGAATGTGCACATGGGCTGATTAAACCAAACGACCCGTTTCCTTTGCCGGGGCTGGGGGCTGGGGGTCTTCGGCTTGGAAATGATTTTTTCCTTGGCTGTGTTGCCTGGAAACTTTGAGGGTTTAATTAGGACTGGGGAGGTTTTTGGCTCCCGCAGCTGCCTCTGCTCTCCCCTAGGGTTACTGAGAATGTGTGCGTGCGTGCGTGCGTGTGTGTGTGTGTGTGTGTGTGTGTGTGTCCTGCAGTGCAGGCCAAAGCCGTCTGGAGAAGTTAATTGTGTACCAAGGCAGATGTGGCTCTTTTTATTTCAATTGATTTCAGTTAATAACTTTTAACCTCTGAACCGCAGTGAGGCTGCGTGTGGTTTATGTATCATGTACCGGAGCCTGAACAACTGAGTGGAAATGGTAGCTATTCCCTTACTGCCGCTATCCATCTAGGGCCAATCTTTGGAAACTTTTCTGAATGTTCCCAAGCAAATCCAGAAAGGACATCCTCTGTCAGTGTCTCCCTGGCTCTGTGAGTTCCTAGGAAGTGAGGCAAGAGCCGGCCTGCCCCAAAGCAGTTATCTCATTTGGTCAGGGGGAAAAAGTTACAGTAAACAAATTAAAATGAAATATTTTTCATCCTTTATTGACTTCAGTATTCTTTTATTG
>NW_016806642.1:7932634-7939953 GCF_001698545.2 Rhinopithecus bieti | reverse complement strand
TAAAAGATAAGAATTTTAAACACAAAGAAAGAAACAAAGACACGGGGTTTACTTGAGCAGGGAGGGTGAGAGAAGGGGAGGAGCAAAAGGGTAACTATTGGATACTGGGTTTAATATCTGGGTGATTAAAATAATATGTACAACAAACCCATGTGACCGGCATTTACCTGTGTAACAAATCTGCACGTGTGTCCCCAAACATAAAATAAAAGTCAAAAGAAAAAAAAAAAAAAAAATGACGAGTAAAAAAAAAAAAAGAAAAAAAGAAAGTACCATAGACTGGGTGGCTTAGGCAGGAGCAATGTGTTGTCTCCCAGTTCCAGAGGCAGGGTTGATTCTTTCTGCGAGCTGTGAGGGAGGTTCTGTTCCACGCCTCTCCCAGCTCCTGTGGTTCGCTGGCAATCTTTGCTGTTCCTTGACTCGTAGACACATCGCCCTGATCTCTGCCTTCGTGTTCACATAGCTTTCTTCCTGGCACTGGGAGTGACATGACTTGACTGTTTTCTAGGGAACCCTCACTTTAGGCTTCTCCTCTTGGGTTGATCAGATGCCCAGAGAAGACTCTTCAGTCCCCTACTTGAAGAATGTGTGTGCCTGGCTGCTGTGTTCCGGGAGCCAAGTGTGAGAAGAAGGCTGGAACCCAAATATTCAGTCTGCTCCTCCATAGTCTGTAATCCCTCTGTTTTCAGTACAGCATCCTGCCAGACCTCCGCACTCTCTGGCTTCTGTAGTTCAGAAACCCCCTGGTTACTGTCTCCAGAAAATAAGTCTCTCCTACCATTTACTACAGTGGAAAAGGAGCCATGTGGCTGCGTGGCATGAGGGGATAGGGCACGGTGAGAGGTCTAACTGCTTCTAAAACTCTTTCCACCAACCCTCCTTCTTCAATGCCATCTTCACTCTCACCTCCAGAGGTACCAAGTGCCACCAGTCCTGCGCTGTTTCACTGCTCTGAATGTGAATCGAGTTGCTTTTGGCGTTTCCCACTGCAGGCTCCATGTGCAGTTTGATGGGATCTGGCAAGCCAGTCACCAGTTCTCCACAGCATTTTAACTTTCAACATTTCGCTGCTGTCTTTGTTTCCACTTTCTTTGTGTTTGTGTTAGTGGGTTTCAGGAAGAAAGAGAGCTAAATATATGTGTCCAATTTTCCAGCTTTGCCTTTAAGGCCATTCTTGTGTTTTAAGCAGCATGTTCCAGAGACATTCTCAAACCCCAAAGGAGTCATCCTATCCCTGGGTTATCTGGAAATTTTGGGTGAGTTTAGGATAAGAGAGGCCCTTCAAAGATCCTGCCATTTGCAACAACATGACTGAACCTGAAGGACTTTAGTGAAATAAGCCAGACACTGTGGCATGATCTTACTTATACTTGGAATCTAAAAATGTCAAATACACAGAAACAGAGAACGGAATGGTGGTTACTGGGGTGGGGAGGAGGAGGAAATAGGGAGACATAGGTCAAAGGGTACAAAGTTGTAGCTATGTAGGATTAGTCTAGAGCACTAATGCACAGCATGAGAACTTTAGTTAATAATACTGTATTGTGGCCGACGTGGAAGGATCGCTTGAGCCCAGGAGTTCGAGACCAGCCTGACTAACATGGCAAAACTCCACCTCTACCAATGAAACAAAACAAAAAACAAACAAACAAAAAAATTAGCCAGGCATGTTGGCACGCACCTGTAGTCCCAGCTACTCAGGAGGCTGAGGTGGGAGGATGGCTTGAACTGAAGTCAAGGTTGCAGTAAGCCATGATCGTGCCACTGTGCTCCAGCCTAGGTGACAGAGTGAGACCCCATTTCAAAAAAAATAATAATAATAATACTGTATTGCATACTGGAAATTTGCTAAGAGAGTAGATTTTAGATGTTCTCACTATTCCCATTCCCCCCAAAAAGGTAACTGTGAGGAGATGGATATGTTAATTTGCTAGTAATCATTTCACTATGTATATGTATATCAAAACACCACGTTTTACACCTTAAATATATACCATAAGAGGCTGGGAATAGTGGCTCACGCCTGTAATTTCAGCACTTTGGGAGGCCAAGGCATGTGTATCACCTGAGGTCAGGAGTTCGAGACAGTCTGGCCAACATGGCGAAACCCCATCTCTACTAAACATACAAAAATTAGCTGGGTGTGGTGGTGTGCACCTGTAATCCCAGCTACTTGGGAGGCTGAGGCACGAGAATCGCTTGAACCTGGGAGGTGGAGGTTGCAGTAAGCCAAGATTGCACCACTTCACTCCAGCCTGGGTGAT
The DNA here is from genome assembly GCF_001698545.2 of Rhinopithecus bieti. NCBI lineage: Eukaryota > Metazoa > Chordata > Mammalia > Primates > Cercopithecidae > Rhinopithecus > Rhinopithecus bieti. Next base: position 7,937,689 of record NW_016806642.1, on the reverse strand, counting down.
AGAGCGAGACCCTCTCTTGAAAAAAAATAAAAGAAAAAATATATATACATACACCATAAGAGAGGGCCTTCAATATGCTTTATTTAGTATATGAACATATGGATGCACATTCGCACACACAAACACACTCACGCTGCCTATTTTCTCTACAAAATCTACAGCCAACCTGGGTGGAATATTTGGATTCACCAGCCAGATTCTTATTTTGTTCTAGATGGAATTCTCTAAGATTCCCCCAGTTCCCTCTTTTCCCCCCTCTCCAATTTATTCTTGACGCTACAGCCAGGGTGTTCCTTTTATAAAGTAAATCCAATTACTGTATATCCTTCCCCAACTTCAGAGCCTTCAGAGAATGTCTCCTCTTCATCCTTAGAATAAAGTCCAAAGCTCTACCCTTGTCCTCTAAGTCCCCTCCCACAGCCTGGGCCCTGACTACCTGTCCAGCCTCTTATTAGTCACCCCTTCCTTGCTAAGCTTTGGCTTCTTGGCCATTTCTCAGTTCTGTTAAGCCCTTGCATGGTGTCTGTTCTCTGCCTAGAAAACTGTCTCTCCTCAGGCCCCCACATACACCAGGTTAAACCCCACACTGCATGCTGCCATAACACCCTGTACTTTCGTTTCCATAACACTTTAGCTACATGTCCAGGCTAGACTGGAAGCATTGTGAGCTTTGTGTGAGCACAGTGGATTTTTCTGTCTTGTTCACAGCATAACCTTAGTGCCTTAGCACCAGACCTGACAACATGGGAGGTGTTCAATATATTTATCTAATGAATTATACTTTTTATGTTAGCTTTTTCTAATCTTTGCTCTTAGTCTCACTCCCAGCACACGCTTCATTCTAACTTTACAGTTATAACAGGGGAAAACATTAGCTCAATACTGGAAGTTTCTGGCCTGAAACAATGCTTGTCATTCTCTTTCTGAAAAGTAGGGCTTCGTGCCTCTCCAAGGAGGAAACAGTCCCGGATGGCCTCAGGACACTGGAGGAAGCGACTAGATGTCTCTACGCTATTCTGCTGGCTCTAAAAGCAGAAGATCCCCATGATTATAAAGACTTAATTTTTGTTTTTCATAGGCAATCAGGGAAGTTGGTTGTAGTGATAAAGTTGGCAGGTCATATGAGGATTCTCATAAAATCAACTAAATAGAGATCTCTGTTGCAGAATTATAGTTGCAGTAAGACATGAAAAGGTCACCCAAGAATTTTTTCTCATTGCTTTCTTTACATGAAAAATAATTTATCCCACTGTATATGACAACTGAAAGCTTGAAAACTGAAACTATTTGTTTCCTCATCTGTAAAATGAGAAGGTTGAACTAAGTGCCCTCTTAAGGCTGCTGTAAAACACGACGACCTTATTCTGATTCTTTATAAGAGCTGTTCACAAAAAGCTTCTGGGTTTCTGAAAATACATTGCTCTTGAGGAAATCAAACTTTTATTGCAGGGTTTTTAAAAAATATAAACACCTTTATGGACTTGGCAGGGAATCAGGTGAAGAATAGTGTGGATTTGAGATCTGCCAACAATGGCACCATTCTGAAGAGTTCAATAGCCAGCATTTTAGGACTCAGCATAGAACTACCTAAGGGCTGGAAGGGCTGAAATCTTCAGTAGCAGCTTTGGAATTTTGCATCTTTGCACAGTAGTAAAACTGAAATAATACCTGTCCAAATGAAAAGGATTAAGTTGACTCAAATGTTATGAAAACAAATAAATAAAAGACTGCACAATACTTTGTACTGTTACTTAGTAAATATCTACTTCCCTCCTCTTGCCACCATGGGTACCTCTCTCCCCCATTGATGTTGAATTTAGCCATGCAATTTGCTTTGACTGATAAAGTGTTCGTGGACATGACATGTGCCTTAAATGTGCATGCTCGGCTTAGCTTCAATCTTGTGCACTGGTAGCCTGCCTTGACATGCACATGCCCTGGGTAGCTACCGTTTCTTTAGACTAGACACCAAAAAAAGCAAATATGGAGCAAATACAAACACAGAACTTCCCAGATGAGCTCAGCCAAACTCAGCCAAATCTTGGTTGATCTGCAAACTTTTGAACACAGAATAAATGCTTGTTGCTTTTAAGCCACTGAGTTTTAAGGTAGTTATTACACAGCATTATTGTGGGAAAAGCTGACTAATACAGAATGCAATATGGATTCTTGTGAGATACTGTAACATCATGGTTAAAAGTGTGTGTGTGTGTGTAGTGTTTTGTTTTGTTTTGTTTTTTTGAGATGGAGTTTCGCTCTTTTGCCCAGGCTGGAGTGAAGTGGCAAGATCTCAGCTCACTGCAACCTCCACCCCCCAGGTTCAAGCGATTCTCCTACCTCAGCCTCCCAAGTAGCTGGAATTATAGACACCTGCTGCCATACCCAGCTACTTTTTGTATTTTTAGTAGAGATGGGGTTTCGCCATGTTGGCCAGGCTGGTCTTGAACTCCTGACCTGAGGTGATCCACCCGCCTTGGCCTCCCAAAGTGCTAGGATTACAGGCGTGAGCCACCGTGCCTGACCCAGTGTGTGGTTTTTTAACTTGCTAGCTTGAAAGTAGGGTAAAACTTTTAAAAGAGAGAAGAAAAGAGTGTGGTTTTGAAGTGTAGCATAGCTTTTATCTTTTTGTTTTAAATCAGGTAGCCCCTGAACCAGAATAGATTCAGAGAGGCTCCTCCATATCTTGTTTTGAATCTCACTTGTGGTACATTGGAGGTTATTATGGTACCAATCTCATAGCACTGTTTTGTGAACCAAATGAGACCGTGCCTATCATAGAGCTAAGACAGTTCTTGATATACAGCGAAGATCCAATCAATGTTTATATTAACAATAATAATAATTGTCATTTCTATAAAGGGAATTTTACTTTCCTGTTAACTTACATTATAAAGCTGTATGTATTTTTTCTTGTGAAACTGGATATAGGAGAATTCTGGGAGGAGGGCAGAGTACGGAGCACCAACAATCTGTCTCTCCGCTTAGACAACAATTATATTGGTAGAATCTGTCTGATGCAACTATTTTGGAACTTTGGAATCTATTGAAGGTTTGTGACTTTCAGAGGAAGGCTTGTAGGGTAATTGTAGTTAATTTCAATCAGTTTCAACTCTTATCACAGTAGTAGCTACTCATCACCTTCCACCTCCCTTACACACAGCTTACAGGAACTGTGGTGGGGAAAAATCACCTGTCTTCCAAATATCATAAATCTGTCCTCTGATAACTAGTTGCTGCTTCCAACCACAGAGCTACAAAGAGGCAGGAAGTCACTGTTGTTGCACCTCCCCACATTGTTGCAAGCCCCTTGTCCTCCAACTGAGGTGGCTTCTATAGGATTTAAGGGGCTAGCACCCTCTCTCCCCTTTCATTTTTCTCTTTTTCTCTTTTTGGAAGCCAGACATTAAAGAATAGGGCATTCAAAACAAGACATATATGGGGAAAATTAGAAATTGACTATACATGCTCAGGGAAAGGCAAGGCTCGGAAAAGACCTAAGAAGAACTTAAATGTATACCTTAGATTGAACCTTGGCACAGAGATAGCCTACAATATCAGACAAAAGCAAAACAATAAATAAAACAATTGTAAAAATCAGTAAGCTCTGGAGGAGAAAGATAAAATGATTTCCTGAGTTACATTATTAAATTCAAATGTCCAATTTTTAACAAAGAAGTCAGAACTCACACAAAGAAATTGAAAAGTGTGGCCCATTTAAAGAAAAAAATCTGGCCAGGCGCTGTGGCTCACGCCTGTAATCCCAGCACTTTGGGAGGCCGAGGCGGGCAGATCACAACGTCAGGAGATCGAGACAATCCTGGCTAACACGGTGAAACCCTGTCTCTACTAAAAGTATAAAAATTAGCCGGGCGCAGTGGGGGGTGCCTGTAGTCCCAGGTACTCCGGAGGCTGAGGCAGGAGAATGGCGTTAACCCGGGAGGCGGAGCTTGCAGTTAGCCGAAATCGCACCACTGCACTGCAACCTGGGCGACAGAGGGAGACTCCGCCTCAAAGAAAAAAAAAAAAAAACATTACCAACTGTTTCTGAAAAATACCTGATAGTCGATCTACTAGACAGAGACTTTAAAACAACTGTTGTAGAGACGCTCAAAGAACTGAAGATGTGGAGAAAATCAGAAAAACACTGTATGAACAAAATTTAAATATCAATAAAGATATAGAAAACCCTAAAAGAAGCCAAAATGAAATTCTGGAGCTAAAAAGTGCAATAACTGAAACAAAAAAAAATTGACTAGAGGTATTCAAAGGCAGATTTGAACAGGCAGAAGAAACAATCAGCAAACTTGAAGATAGGACATTGGAAATTACTGCAAATTAGCCGGGTATTGTGGTGCATGCCTATAGTTCCAGCTACTCAGGAGGCTGAAGCAGGAGAATCGCTTGAACCCCGGAGGCGGAGGTTGCAGTGAGCTGAGATCGCCATTGTGTTGCAGTTGCCTACAATAAGTACTCAGTATAGTAACATGTTGTATAGGTTTGTAGTCTAGGAGCAATAGGCTATACCATATATCCTAGGTGTATAGCAGGCTATACTCTCTGGGTAAGTACACTCTATGATGCTCACAGAATGACAAAATTGCCTCACAGTGCAGTCCTCAGAATATATCCTTATCACTAAGCAGCAAATGATTGTACATGAAAATGCAATAATATTATAATCAGATTTCTTATCAAAAACTTTAAAGTCCTGAAGGCTATGGGCTAATATATTCAAAGTACTAAAAGAAAAAAAAATCTGTCAGCTAAAAACTCTATATCCAGCAAAACTGTCCTTCAAAAGTGAGGGAGAAATTAAACATTCCCAAATAAACAAACGCTAAGAGGTTGTTACCATTACACATGCCCTACAAGAAATGCTCAACAGAGTACTAAAGGGTGAAATGAAAAGACACTGGACAATAATCTGAAACCATATGAAGAAATAAAGATCTCAATAAAGGTATATAAATGGAAAGTTACAAAAGCTAGAAGTATTATAACAACATTTTTTCTTTCTTTTTTTCTTTCTTTTTTTTTTTTTTTTTTTTTTTTTTT
>NW_016806642.1:7927969-7932392 GCF_001698545.2 Rhinopithecus bieti | reverse complement strand
TTTTTTTTTTTTTGAGACGGCATTTCGCTCTTATTGCCCAGGCTGGAGTGCAGTGGCACAATCTTGGCTCACTTCAGCCTCCGCCTCCTGGGTTCAAGTTATTCTCCTGCCTCAGCCTCCCAAGTAGCTGGGATTACAGGCATGAGCCACCACGCCTGGCTAATTTTATATTTTTAGTAGAGATGGGGTTTTTCAATGTTGATCAGGCTGTTCTTGAACTCCCGACCTCAGGTGATCTGCCTGCCTCAGCCTCCCAAAATGCTGGGATTACAGGCATAAGCCACTGCACCCGGCCTATAACATCCATTTTTATCTCCACTTCTTTTCTATATGATGTAAGACGCTAACATATTTTTAAAGTATTAGTCTAAAAGCTAGTATTATTGTAACTTTGGAATATAACTCCACATTTCGTTCTCTACATAATTTAAAATACAAATGCATTTAAGAGAATCATTAGTTTATGTTTTGGGGAATACAATTTATAAAGATATAATTTTGTGACATTAACAGCCGAAAGGGGTGGGGATGGAGCTGTGAAAGAACAGAGTTTCTATATGTTACCAATGTTACCCTGGTATTAATTCAAATTAGAGTGTTACAACTGTAGGATATTCAATATAATCCCCATGGTAACCACAGAGAAAATAGCAATAGAATATAAACAAAAGGAAATGAGGAAGGAATTTAAATGTTTCACTACAATATATAAACTAAACACAAAATTGGACAGTAATGTAGGAAATAACAAAAATCTATAAGGCATAGAAAACCAATCACAAACTAACAAAAGCAAATTCCTCCTTATGAGTAATTACTTTAAATACAAAAGAATTAAACTCTCCAATCAAAAGATAGATATCAACAGAATGCATTAAAATTATTATCCATCCATCTCCTGTCTACAAGAGATTCACATTAGATCCAAAGACACAAATACATTGAAAGTGAAAGGATGGAAAAAGATAATCCATGCAAGCAGTAACAAAAAGAGAGCGGGGTAGCTATGCCAATATCACACAAAACAGACTTTAAATCAAAAAAGTTTAGAAGAAACGAAGAAGGACATTACATATTAATTAAAAGTTCAATATGATAAGAATATATGACAATTATAGATATTTACACACCTAATGACATACCATCAAATCACATGAAGCAAAAACTGACAGAACTGAAGACAGAAACAGACAGTTCTACAATACTAGTTGGAAACTTCAATATTTCACTCTGAATAATGAATAGAACAAACAGAAAAGTAAGGAAACAGGGAAGTTAACACAATAAACTACATAATTGCATATGTGTACTAGACATATGCAGAACATTTCAGGATAGACAATATGCTAAGTCACAGATTAAATCTCAATAGATTTTAAAAGACAGGTATCATAGAAGTATCTTCTCTAATCACAAGATAAAGTTAGAAATCAGTCAAGGCCGGGCGCGGTGGCTCAAGCCTGTAATCCCAGCACTTTGGGAGGCCGAGACGGGCGGATCACGAGGTCAGGAGATCCAGACCATCCTGGCTAACATGGTGAAACCCCGTCTCTACTAAAATGCAAAAAACTAGCCGGGTGAGGTGGCGGGCGCCTGTAGTCCCAGCTACTCGGGAGGCTGAGGCAGGAGAATGGCGTGAACCCGGGAGGCGGAGCTTGCAGTGAGCTGAGATCTGGCCACTGCACTCCAGCCTGGGTGACAGAGCAAGACTCCATCTCAAAAAAAAAAAAAGAAATCAGTCAAAAAAGAGGAAAATGAAAGTTCACAAATTTGTGGAAATTAAACAATATGTCCATAAACAACCAATGGGTCGAAGAAGAAATCCCAAGGGAAATTAGAAAATACTCAGAAATGAATGAAAATGAAAACACAACATATCAAAACTTATGGGACCTGTGAAAGCAGTACTAAGGGGGAAATCTATAACTCTAAATGCTTGTATTTATAAACAAGAAAGATTTCCAGTGAACAACCTAACCTTACAACTAACTTAAGGAGCTAGAAAAATAAAACCCAAAGCTAGCAGAAGAAAAGAAATAATAAAGATTAAAGCAGAGATAAAAAAAAATGTAGAACAATAATATTGAAAATCAATGAAAACAAAAGTTGGTTATTTAAAAATATCAACAAAATTGATAAACTTTTAGATAGATGGGCTGGAAAAAAAGAGAAGACTCAAATTACCAAAATTAGAAATGAAAGTGGGACATGACTACTGATTCTACAGAAATAAAAGAGATCGTAAGGGAATACATGTGCATCAACAAAATGGATAACCTAGATGAAATGAACAAATTTCTAGGAGCACAAAACCTACCAGGACTAAATTATGAAAAAATAGAAAACCCGAATACTGTAATGAGGTACTATTCCACACCAATTAAAAGATATTTAGTATTTTTTAAAATAACAGGAAATAATAAATGTGGTGAGGATGTCCAGATTGGAATCCTTGTGCACTGTTGGTGGAAATGTGAAATGGAACAGCCGCTAAGGGAAACAGTACAGCAGTTCCTCAAAAAATTAAAATAGAATTAGCAATTCCACTTCAGGGTATAGACCTAAAAGAATTGAAAGCAGGGTCTAGAAGACATGTTTTCCATCCATGTTCTCATCATTCACAATAGCTAAAACATGGAAACAGCCCATGTCCATCAGTGAATGAATGGATAAGCAAAATATAGTATATACATACAATGGAATATTATTCAGCCTTGAAAAGGAAGTAAATTCTGACATATGCTACAACATGGATGAAACTTGAAGACATTATACTAAGTGAAATAAACCAGTCACATAAAAACAAATACTATAGGTTGGTGCAAAAGTAATTGTGGTTTTTGCTATTTAAAAAAAAAAATCACAAAAAACACAATTACTTTTGCAGTAACCTAATACATATTCCCTTTATATGAGGTACATAGAGTAGTCAAAATCATAGAGACATAAAGTAAAATGGTGATTGCCAGGAGCTGAGAGGGAGGGGGAAATGGGGGAGCTATTGTTTAATGGGTATAGAGTTTCTGTTTTACAAAAGTAAAAGCGTTATGGAGATGAATGGCGGTGACTGTTGCACAGTGTTATGGATCTATTTAATACCGCTAAACTGTATAATTTAAAATGGTTAAGATGGTAAATTTATGATCTGTGTATCTTGCCACAATAAAAAAATGGAAAATTCCTAAATATAAAACTTATTTAAAATATTTTGGCAAAGAAGATAAATATCCTACCACAGGTCTAATAAATTCCATATAATATGAAAAGTTACTTGTACATGGGAAGTTTATTTTCTACCAACGAAGTCTGTGTGTTTGTGTGCGCTCGCGTGTGCATGCGTGTGTGTGTAAAACGCTTAAGCACTGCTATCATATGAATGTCATGTTTCTCCCAAGTTCATATAAAATCCTGGTTGAAATCCTAACCATGCACCCTGCCCCGTGTGGTATTGCAAGACTAAGTACTTTGCCACAATTGCCCAAATCTGAGCTCCTTTTACCACCAGAGTTTACATTCCCATATCCCACAGTCTGGAGGATGAAGTATGGTGTCAAGTATTAACAGCCTGGGTCTGACTCCATACTCTCAGCACCAAAAATTGTTCCTTAGAGTTCACATGTAATAGTTCAGTGCTGTCACGCTTTGCCATTCGTGTATTTAACAAATATTTATTAAGCACTAGGCATTGCATTAGGTACTGGAAGTTGGGAGATAAATAAAACACTGTCCGCGCACTCATGGCATGCACAATGTAGCTACAGAATGGCAAATATGTTTCACTCTGGTGTCAACTCTGATGGATTTAGAGGGTTGCTCAGAGCAGTGGTTAAAAATAATTCTAGGCAGTATTTGAATTCAGTGGGGAAGAGAGCCATAGATGTGGAAAGAAGGAATGGCTTTGAATGTTTGTTCAACCAGGTTTAGCTGGGGACAGACACATATAAAACAAAATATAATTTAATGTGGTAAATGCTATTCATGAGATAAGAACAAAGTCACATCAAAGCGCAGAGAAAGGAGTTAATTTTGCTGTGAGGGAACTAGAGTAAGGAAAGACTTCATTGAAGAGGCTAAATTGTAGCTGGGCCTTGATGGATGATTAAGAATCCAGTAGGTGATGAAGTGGGGAAAGAAGATTCTAGTGCAAGAATACATCACGAGCAAAGGCAGAGGTGTGTAAGCACATGGGGTGTGGAGAGAACGGTGAGTAGTCCTGTTTGGTGAGAGCACAAGGTATGGAGATGATGCTAGTAGAAATGAGGCTGCATCATAGTAGATTGAGATCAGATTCTACTGCCTTATCCTATAAGGCACAGGACTCATTGAAGGCTTTTAATTAAGAGACTGCACAGCCAAATATGTGCTTTAAAAAAGTTACCCAAGAAGAACTAGATTGGCAGTAGAGAAAGAGGTGGGCGGGGGG
>NW_016806642.1:7897896-7924684 GCF_001698545.2 Rhinopithecus bieti | reverse complement strand
GGGCAGGGGCAGAAAGGAGGCTACTGCAATTCTGAAGACAAGGGTCAGTAAGCGCCCAAATGGGGGTGGCATGGGATGGGGCACAGAGAGAAGAAATAGCACCACCTCATAGCACAAGGATGCTCTTGAAAATGACCTATTGTAAGAGTTTTGATCAATATAAAGAAAACTCATTAGTCTAATTTTTTCATTGCTCATGTTCTAATATTGTTTGCATATGTGTATACATAATTAAATTATATACATAATGGGAGTTCCAAGAGTAACCTCAGATTTTAAAATTTAGCCTCATGACAATCCTATAAAGTAGGTAGTTACTCCCATTTTACAGAGAAGAAAACTGTGGCTCAGTGATTTTAAAAGCCCAAGATAAGCGATGTGAAACCACACATCTTCTAAGTGTCAGAGATGGCATTTGAACCGAGAGCAACTCAAGATTTATTACTATCCTATACCACATGAATGATTAATTTGCCAATGTTATTATCCACCTGTAATATATGTTGAATCACCTACATACATGCCACTTCTTTTCACTTATATGTATGAAAAGATAGATGTGTATGACCCAGAAGATAACCCAATGAGTATTAGAGAAGTGTTGAAAGCAGGAGAAAATTACCAAGAAATATGAAAATAACAGTGACTGAGCCCATCCTCTGTAGTAACCCAAATGAGTTGGACTTGCAGTTTAATAAAAGCTATTAATTTTTTCCTGAGTGCTGATTCATCATGTAATTTTGATTCTCTTACTCTACTACAATCAATGCATTAATCGAGCCCACTGGCAGTGTACCTAGCATTGTGCTGAGGAAATACATCGTACATCTTCCCAGGAGAAAGATCCTGGGACTCTGAGACAGGAGACATGGTCGGCAGCCCTGGCTCTGCCCTTAGCCCGCCACATGGCCTGGGACGAGCCGCTTGACTTTTCGGAGCCTCCCTTTCACCATTGGAAATAGCATCGATGATCACAAAGGTCCTTATCACGCCTTCAGTGTTCTTGTGTCTGCCTTACAGGATTCATTTCGAGAAAAAATAAAAGAGTGGTTAGTACTCAACATAAAGTATAGTAATAAAACACATTCAATTGCCACGACTGGTTTAGTAATCACTTGGCCTCCTCTGAAACAACCTCCTAAATATGCAAGGGAAGTGTTTATCATTCCTACGCCTAAGGAGCCTGACACTTCACTGAGAGAATGAGCTTTATAATTTCTTACTTTTTCAAAAATGCCTGCATTGAAATCTTGCAGGATGTTTAAAACAGCTTTTAGAGAACCTGAGGCACTCTGAAGCGGGCGGAGTTGTTCAATGCCTTATTCCTCCTTCCATTTCATCTTGCCTAGAGAATCCCCAGTGGTGATTTTTATACAGGTTAAGGTACTTAATCGAGACCTTTGGAGTTTGGCCAGCGAGTAGTTTACTCTGAGACAAAATATTTCGAAAGATGGCTGGATACACATGCTGTTTCCTAGAACTAAAGATTGCAAATAGATGTTTGCATCTGATTTCTTGCAGGGGAAGACCAACCATAAGGTGAATGGAACATAAACTTGCTTTTGCCACTTCAACAGCACCATTCATTCTTGCTAGCATCTTTTTGACTTCCAGAGGGTTTGAAGAAGCACGTGTTGTCTTGCAACAGTGCAGTCCCTGCTGTCTTCCAGCTCTAATTGTCAAGATGCAAGTCTCCAGAGAGCGAGGGCTCCAAGCACTTATTAGAGATGATGGCATTCCTGGAGTGCTAGGGCAGCATGCTCTGCCCTCCAAAATAAACGGTTCTCTTACGACTTCACCCTATGCATTCCTCCTTATATTAACGCAGGAGCTGACAGATTGGTTGAGAAGCTGCAACTAAGATTTTTGAGGGCATAAAAGATGATTGTGTTAGTTCTAATTTCAGAGCCCATCTTTTTAGCAGATTATGATGGATGACTCGCCGTGGTGGTCAGCGCCTCCTGTATATTTTAGGTGGAATGCTTTCTTTTGACACACACTTTACAGAGACATATGTGTATCCTATTTTAATTAATGAAAGAAATGATTCACTCACAAGTGAAAGATTTAATTAAATCAAGGGTCAGCACTGGTCAGCCATGAATTGCAAAATACCTCAGGTGTTTGTTAGGCTCTCTGCCATCTCTGCATGCTATCTGGAGTGGTACATGGCAGTAAAAGCAGGCCTTGCAAAGAAATGAAATGAAGTTTCATTCATTCATTCATCCAACAAATCGTAATTGAGCCCCTACTGTATTTCAGGCACTGTGTTAGGCTCTGGAGATAACATGGGGAAGAAAACACCCAGTTTTTACCCTTCTGGGTGCACGTATAGTACAGTAGAGAAGTGAAAGAAAAATGAGGGAAAGGAACAAAAAGGACACAGTTCATTACAAACTGTCAACGTGTTTTATGAAGGAAAATAAAAATAAAGGCTTGGTGGGCGTGGTCTTTCTTCTGGTGACTACAGTACAGTAGAGAAGAGAAAGAAAAAATGAGGAAAGAACAAAAGGACACAGTTATTACAAACTGTAACGTGTTTTATGAAGGAAAAATAACAGCTTGTGGGTGGTTTTCCTTGCAGTGTTTCATAATCATTTTTAAAGAAATTAATGCCCAACTTTATAATGCCATACTTGTTTAATTTTGGAATATATACCTGAAATCAATCTGATCCACCTGCAGTAGATAAAATATTTTATTCCTATAAGCAGCAGCTATACATATTGAGTTGCCCAAACTTAGGATCGTTGTTATTTTCAGGAAATACTGGAGAACACAATTGCTTATCTCGTTAGCTCCTTCCTCTAAGTTGGTCAACCTTTTGCTTTGGAATCAGACAACCCTGGATTCAAATCCTGACTTCCTGACTTGTTCACTTTCAAACCTATAGTATTACTTTGCTATAGTATTAATTTCTGACTTCAGAGAATAATAATAATAGTCCACAAGACACTGAGTCATTATGAGATAATACATACAGAGTACCAAATACACAGAAAGGACTCCATTGATATTTGTGGTTCATGTTCTTGCTATATTATTATTAGTAGTAGTAGTAGTAGTATTTTTCCCTCTTTTCTGTAACTTTCCACATTCTACTTTTTTCTAGTCATTCATGTTATTTTCTTATTCTGTCATTTGATTACAGAGGTCACAACTCTTTTAGCACTGAACCCAGGTGATATATGGTTAATACTCAATAATTGCTGAATAAATAAATAAAATTCTTTCTACCTCTTTTTGGAACTGAGTAGAGAACAAGTTAACAATAAACAAAGTCTCCCTCACTGGGCACGGTGGCTCACGCCTGTAATCCCAGCACTTTGGGAGGTCGAGGCAGGTGGATCACAAGGTCAGGAGATCGAGACCATCCTGTCTAACACGGTGAAACCCATCTCTACTAAAAATACAAAAAAATTAACCGGGCATGGTGGTAGGCACCTGTAGTCTCAGCTACTCAGGAGGCTGAGGCAGGAGAATGGCATGAACCCAGGAGGTGGAGTTTGCAGTGAGCCAAGATCGCGCCACTGCACTCCAGCCTGGGCGATCGAGCGAGACTCCATCTCAAAAAAAAAAAAAAAAAAGGCTCCCAAAAGCTTCCCATGACACTTGGAATAAAATATAAATGCCTTATCATGCTAAACGGGAGCCTACAGACTTTGGTCTCTGCTTACCTTTCTAATCTCAACCACCACCACTTCCCCTTCCACACTGGCTTGAGCCACTGGCTTTGCCTGTTTAGGGAATGCCTTTCCTTTAGAACTATGTATGGCTCACTCCTTCCAGTCTTTCTGCTGAGATATCTTCTCCTCCAAGAATTCTTCTCTAATCACCTTACCTATTCATTTTCTATAGCCTTGTCTTAATATAGTGCTTTATTTTTCCTTAAACTGTGATTGCTATTGGAAATTAAAATATAGATTTTTGAATTTACAAGTTGATTATATATCTCCCCCACTTATAACATGCAAACTGCTGAGGGCAGGAGACTTGTCTGTCCTTGTTCAGCCCTGAGTCACCATGCCATTGAATGAATCAGACAAATGAAGAATCTATTTTTATTTTCCTAAGAAAATATAGGTGTAAGAACTATCCAAATAGTTTCCAAGTACAGTAGCCTCTAAAATATAAGAACATTCCCTAAAATGTCTTGCTTGCGGCAGGCACTGAATTTAATTTCAGAATGATAGGAAAGGGAAAATAAATTATTCTAGTCACATGGAAAATGAAGAAACAACCAAAGGAGGTCTCCCAACCCCCAAATTTTAATAGATTTCCTAAACAGTTTTGCTTTCTCACCATGAGTCTAACCTTTTTGTAACACTTCCTTTGCTATTAAAAAGTAGTTGGTTACTCCTGTTCTCCAAGCCAGGAAACATGGATTTTCTTTAGTTTCCACATGATCTGGCCCAAAGCATCGAGAAGGAAACTTGGATGTTTCACTTGGCATCTTTCACTGACTGAGAACCAAAGAACTGCAAACAAGAGAGATGTCTCCATTTTCCTAGGATGTCTTCATGGTAGAGGAAAGGCGAGAATCATGTATACCAAGATATTGTCCAGGAAATAACAACTGTGATTAACTCCCATTGGATTGGAAGAAAGGAGGGGAACTGGTAGATTTTCTTCTACTTCTAAAAATGTGAGCCATCAGAGCCTGGGTGTGCCATGTACAAGTTGTTGCATGGTGTGGGGCTTTGCTACGGTTGTTTGGAGCATTTTGTCCCGGAAGTCTCTCCAAAGAGCCTTGCCGGCTGTTCCTGGCAACGTCGGCCCTGGCTTACTCAGATTAGTGTTTTAGGAGAGGTGCTTTGGGGTAACAGAACTGGCTTCATTTCCACCATGACCACATCGGCCCTGTTTTCCGCTGTGCAAAAACAAAATTCTAAAAAATGTTACCATACCAAATTGTATGCTGCTTTTGTTTTATAAACAATTTTTTTAGTCTGTGGAAACTGTAATAAAGACTAATAACATATCCAGTTGTTTTCCAGAGCGCCAACTCAACTTGGGGGACTTTTTCTCTCAGCATGAGGTCCTGTCTTTCTTTCCTAGCAGATACTCCTGAAATTCATCTCCATGTGGTCAAATGCGTAGCAGTGGGGTCAAGTACTTGGCACCCCACCTTGGAACCATGAGCTTCTTTCTGCCTCTGAAAGAGGAGGTTTTGGAACCACCAACAGAGCTCCAGTGGGTACCAGCTAGAGTCAAGGAAGTGTTCTTGGAGTGGATCTCAGTTCTGCCAGGGAAGGAAGAAGCTCCCTTGTAAAGGGTGTGATGCATTTGGGGCTCACTTATCCCATGGGTAGTGAGAATATTTCATGAAGGCTTTGATATTCCCAGATGCCTAGACAATTCCCTGAAGCTCATTGCTTCCAAATGCCTCGCTGCTCTGCGTACGATTTCATATGAGTCAAGCAAGATGAAAGCTTACAACAGGATGTCACTGATTTTCAAACACAAAGCAGGCGAAGGTGATAATACTAATGGAACAAATGTGCTCTAGGAGAAAATCTAGTAGATTCTTTCATTACACACATGACAAATCACAAAATCGAGGTGAGCGCCAGAAGCCTTTCCCTTGTAACCAAGAAAACTTGGGCTAGCTGCTCTAATCCCCTGAGGACAGATCCCATTTACAACTGATTCCAGCTACAGCTGAGGGAATCTGTGCAGTGTTTTCACTCCCAGATTGCACGAAGCCATGGTTAAGAATCAGACTGTCATCTTCAAATCTGACTCTGCCACCCATGACTATGCCTTAAATTTCACGTCTATAAAAAGAGAAAAATAATACACTTACCTAAAAGTGTTGTTATAAAAATTAAATAAACTAATCTACAAATGTGCTTGGCATAGAGTCTGGTATATAGTGAGTGCTCAATAAATGTTACTTACAAAATAAAATTATTATTACCATTATAATTTATGGCACTATTATTACAATTTTTCACTGTCTTTTGAATTGAGATTGTCTGGTAGCCTATATATTAAGAGGTAAAATACAAAATCACTGTTCTTCAAGGCAAATTTATTGGAAAAATACTACAGGTGATACTACAGATTTCTTTAAGTATGTTCTTAACATTCTTTTCTACTACTAGACTATAAGTCCCCTTTTAATATCTTCTTTACTATTCTTTCTTCAGAATAGTAGTGCCTGACACATGAGACTCCTCAAAAAAACCATTTGCTGAGTAAATAAATGTTCTTTATTGATACAGAAAAAACTCATCATACTTTCAACCTAAGAAAGCTGATTGAAAACAACAGTAATAACTACTGCCTGAGTAACCTCTACTATTCTTCCATCTAACACTCTTTCAGCAAAGAAATTTCCCTGGTGAGTATAAAAGTCCTAAGATTGATGTTGTTGTGAGCAAGTGAGCTCTCCATCCTTGCATTTCACTCTTTCTGGTGGTCTGTGTTAAAGAGATCTCGCTCTTAAGGACAAAATCTAAAAGACTGGCTAGAACATCTCCTTAGATACATCATTTGAAACACTGACTCATTATTTTAATAGCATCTTTCTTAAATTAGAGTCAGAATTCTTTTCCCAGCATCATCCTTTCCATCTATTTTAGGACAGAGCCATCACTGTCTCATGTCCCCACTCATTGAATAAGTGGGTCTTTCTGACCTTGCAACAACTAAGCAGAAAGCATCCTTAGTGACTATAAAATTGACAGGCTTCTCTTTTTCTAAGTGGCAGGTATAATCTAGGACTTTTTGAATAGCACTTTGAGTTTCTACACTTTTCTATAAAGGGGTTTATATGTGAGTTGGCAAAAGATGGGGAGTTAACAACGCAGGGATCTACCACATTCATTTCAAGCCATGTGCAAGGGGTTTCCATTGCACCACATGGAGAGAGTAACATGTTGGCAGATACCACCGTGGCTTGTATTCTGACTCCTACCTGGGAAATCTAGAAGCTGGGCCATGGGATAGCCGGCCTCTTTGATGGTGGAGTCAGGAGAGGGCAGCAGAGACTCCAGAGAGCTTTCCCCACCTCTTCTTCTATGTGAGAATATAATGAGAAATCAGCTCCCTAGCAGCTCATAATGAGGTTCTCATCTACTGCAGTGAGAGGGCAAAGAAAGTTAAGGTCAAAGTGGCCAAGAGCCAGAAAAAGTTAAATGACCAACCAAAGCATATCTGTCATGCAGGGTCAGGGCCCCGGCTGGGAAAAAAACAGGACCGAACACTTGGAATCATGTGGTTGAATGCCCCTTCAAATTTTGAACTCCTAGACTTCTCTGAATTCTCTCAGCCTGAGAAATGCCCACTCCTCCCTAATAAAAGCAAGAACTTCTCCTTCCTTGAAGACAATGAAGAGGCCTCTGCTCTGAAAGACAATATATGCCCCCTCAGGACCTTTTCCCAATCTCTCCCTTACCAGTAGGCCTATAACTAGGATCAGGTCACAATATAATCCCACCAGTGTTAGACCATCCAAGGCTTGATAAGGGAGGAAAGGGACTATTCCCCAAAGGTACTGCAAAACATAGTATGTACCAGCAGAAGCTGGGCACTCAGTACCGGTCTGAATTCTGAGGGTGCTTGATCAAGGAGGCTGGAACATAAGATTGAATGGGGTGAGCTTATTGATTTCGGAGCACTCTGACAAAATACAAGGTTTAACTTTCTGGCAAGGGCCCCAGGAGATGATGTAAACGCCTTCGAGGATAGCTCCTAAAAGTAAGGAACAAGCAATGGACCACATCAAATGAAGTCAAAATGCCATTAATTGCTGTGCCAGATGGTTGCAAAAGTGATTAAAAGGCACAGAGAAGTAGGCATGCTGGAGTAGACATAGTAAATAAGACCAGAATATTCACCAAATGATTGTGCTTCATGAGAAGGCCAAGATTATTTACCAAGACCAGAAGGAATGTGCTGGTGAGAATGGCCGAAAGCTGCCAAAGTAACCTCTGTGAATCACAAGTTTGACCCCTGATTAAAACTCTTTCCATTCTTCTGAGCATCATCAAAATGTTCCAGAGCCCTCCTCAGAAGGAGGAGGTACTGGTAAGAGAGGTTATCTCAGAAATAGACTTACAAAGCAATTGGTACAATGGGTACCAATTATCACAATGAAAGCATGCCTCAGTGGCAGCCAAGAGGGCCTGACCTGTGGAGATGTACTGAAATACCTAACAGAATATGGTGCCCATCGAGGCAAAAGAGATGGGCAGGCAACAAGGGTCATCACCAGTATTTACCTCCAAATAAATCAAGAACAGATGACAGGAGGCTGAGGGCAAATACTCTAAACAATGTCACAATCTCTTGTCCAATTTCTGGACTTGAATCTGTTTTCAGACTCAGACTCACTACTGAACTGGAGGCCAGTTCTCCAGGAGGAGGGACTCTGTAACACCACAGCAAGTATACATGGTCATCATTTCCCCAATCCTTCCCCGAGGCACCTATGGTCATGGACTTAGATAACTACACACTGAAGAAAAAGAAATATTCAAATATTTCAAGGGCTGTTGGACAGAGTTGACATGAATACTCAGCAATCAGAACCATCACCATGCCCTCTATCTCAGGGTGCAGGACTACACGGCTAGGCAAAGGATCAAATCCTAGTCAAGGTCCAGTTTACAGTGTGTTCACTGGATCCATGAACTCACACAGTTGTCCTTTCCCCTGTTGTTGAATGTATAAGTGGGTTTGATATACTTGGAAGTTGGTGCAAGTTCCATACTGGGTCCTTGACCCATCAGATGAAAGCTACCATAGTGGGTAAGGCCAAGCTGAGGTCTCTGAAAATGCACTACCCTCTCCTCAGTCAAAAGAGTAAATCAGAAACAATATTGCATCTTAGAGAAATGGCAAAAATTCGTTGAATAATCTGTTGTCATCATCCAGTATCCATTTGGTGTATTCAGGGGCTAGAGTGGCAAAATAAATGAAGATATCATGAGACCTCCATGAGGGGGCTACCAAGCTGACTGAGAAGCAATTGCAAGAGAGGTGGGAAAAGAACCAGGAGAGAATGAAGCCATGGAAAGCAAGGGATTAAAGCACTAACACCAGCAGAGAAACAGAGTAAGGTCTGAAGGTGTCTATTGAATTTGGTGAGCAGTGTATCACTAATGGCCTTAGAAATGGCAATTCTAGGCCGGGCGCGGTGGCTCAAGCCTGTAATTCCAGCACTTTGGGAGGCCGAGACAGGCGGATCATGAGGTCAGGAGATAGAGACCATCCTGGCTAACACGGTGAAACCCCGTCTCTACTAAAAAAATACAAAAAAAAAAACTAGCCGGGTGTGGTGGCAGGCGCCTGTAGTCCCAGCTACTCAAGAGGCTGAGGCAGGAGAATGGCGTAAACCCGGGAGGCGGAGCTTGCAGTGAGCTGAGATCCGGCCACTGCACTCCAGCCTGGGCGACAGAGCGAGACTCCGTCTCAAAAAAAAAAAAAGAAAGAAATGGCAATTCTAGCCAAGTCATTCACTCATTCATTTAACAAATACGTACTGCATGTGTCAATGGGGAGGAGAGAAGAGGAGAGGGAAGAGAAGAGCTCCAGGCAGTTGGGATAGGATGTCCAAAGCTCAGCAGTTGATGCAAGGAAGAGGGTGTTTTCCTCTTCCAGTTACATTAATTGGTGGATAAGGGAAAAGTCTATGGGACGTATGTATGATTTCCTCAATTTCTTGATGAAATAGGAGCAGAACCATTTTCATCATAGGAGATGGTCTCATGGTATCTGGGAAGCCAGGTACGGGTTGGTTGTGTTCAAACAAAATGACCACAGACTCTTCCTCAGCCTAATAGGGATGGCTGTTGTATCAGCTGGGTTCCATTCAGGAAAACAGAAACCAAGAAAACCAAGCCAGATGTTACAAATAGAGGGCAATTGGCCGAGCACGGTGGCTCATGCCTGTAATCCCAGCACTTTGGGAGGCCGAGGTGGGTGGATCGCTTGAGGTCAGGAGTTCAAGATGAACCTGGCCAACATAGCAAAACCCCATCTCTACGAAAATACAAAGATTAGCTGGGTGTGGTGGCAGGTGTCTGTAATCCCAGCTACTCAGGAGGCTGAGGCAGGAGAATGGCGTGAACCCGGGAGGCAGAGCTTGCAGTGAGCCAAGATCACGCCACTGCACTCCAGTCTGGGCGACAGAGCGAGACTCCGTCTCAAACAAACAAACAAAAACAAATAGAGGGCAATTAAGATGGAGAACTGGTTGCAAAGATGGTGGAAGTCTAAGAAGGCAAAAAGGCAAGCATGGATAGCCCAAATATTCGTAACTACAGGAAATAGATATTAGTCAAAGGTTAGGGAAAAAAAGGAGAACAGGTCTAAACCCTAGGTCAGAGGAGGGCGCCCACCTACAGGCTGGTGCTCAGACCTCAGGAAAGGGTGTGACTGGCTGGTGCAGGTTCTGCAAAGAGGGAATAGTACAACTGGTTTGGTGAGTGCCAACTGAAGCTGGGGCTGACGCCGTAGCTGCACTTTGCTGCTGTTTTTGCCGTAGCGACACCAATGCTAGAAGCAGAAAAAGTCCCTCCTCTTTTCATAGTCTAATCTCCCTCTTCCTATTAGCCAATCTCCCATTGCCTAATAGAGAGCCAACCAGCAAGAGTTTCTGGGAAATGTATTTTGAAGACCCCAACCCGACCATCACAGAACAGAGCATAGAACAGTGGTTTGGGAGCTGAAAGACAAGAGGTGAATGCTATGGTCTGAATCCCCGTGTCTCTCCAAGATCTATATTTTGAAATCCTAACCCCCAAGGTGATGGTGGTAGAAGGTAGGGCCTTTGGGAGGTGATTAGATCATGGGGTCTAATTTGGTGTCTCGTGAGGGCCTGTTTTCTGGTTCATAGGTGGCACAGAGCCCTCATGAATAGGATTAGGGTTCTTATAAAAGAAACTCCGGAGAGATCCCTCGCCTCTTCTGCCATGTGAGGACACAGTGAGAAAACACCATCTATGAACAAGAAAACGGGCCCTCACCAGACACCAAATCTGCCGGCTCCTTAATCTTGAATTTCCCAGCCACCAAAACTGTGAGAAATAAATTTCTGTTGTTCATAAGTCACCCAGTTTATGGCATTTTGTTATAGCAGCCCAAATGAACTAAGGCCATAAATAAAAACCACAACTATATCAGAGTATAGAGATGACTGGAGGGACCTAAACGAAGAGGCTGGTGCTCTGTGGCCCCAGGGCCAACAAGTGTGGGTGCTTTTGCCCACCAGGGAGCCCAGCAGGTGTGAGCTATGACCAGGCATTTCATTTCCTCTTTGGTGGCTGGTATTGCCATCTGCAGAGAAGCCACAGAGCCTGACAGCAGAGAGAATACAGCATTGGCAATGGTCCTGAGCACATCTGGCCAGTGCTCTTTGTGATTGCAGAACCTGGGGTTCAGGAAGGCTCTCCATAGTCTCTTCCTCGTTATTATGATTTTCCTAGGTAGAAAAGCATTCAAAGGGCTTCCTAGGGCAGCCAGACCATGTGAACTAAATTTAGAGGAGAATAAATTGCAAGCCATGTGTGAGAGAGTTGAAACATCTCCTTTTTTCCCTCCTTTACAACATGGGAAGGACATTTTAAACATAAGTGAATGTTTAAAAATCAATAGCTTTCTTATATAGCAAAGGTAGCTAATTGGAAAATATAATAGAAAAGTATGCCATTCTTAATATCAATAGAAATTATAAATATCTAGGAATAAACTTAACAAGAAACATGTAGAATCTACTTATAGTTGAAAAAAACTATGAAAATTTAAAGGACCGAAAATAGCACTGGAATAAGAGGAGAGATGTAGTCTACTGGAAGGTTAAATATCATTAAATATAAATTATCCCCCAACTGATTTAGATGTTTAATAATGTTACAAAGCAAAACCCCACAGCAGCTTTAACCTAATATATGTCCAAATATCCAGAAAAATAATCATTTTATATAATTTTATAAGAAAATAAATGATAAAATTATTCTAAAAAACAGGTTGGCTATATGAATCAAGGATTCTTTTAAATCAAGTCTGGATGGTTCATGGTCAGAAGTCTGAGACCAGCCTGGGAACAGAACAAGATCCTATCTTTTAAAAAAATCGAAATTAAAATTAAAATAAAGAGAATCTTAAGTAAGATATTTATACAGACAATTAAAAGTCATATTATCTTGAGTACTCAAATATATGGGGCAGGCACAATGGCTTACGCCTATAATCCCAGCACTTTGGGAGGCTGAGATGGGCAGATTGCTTGAGCTCAGGAGTTCAAGACCAGCCTGAGCAACATGGCAAAACTCTGTCTCTACAAAAAATACAAGAATTAGCTGGGCATGGTGACACATGCCTGTGGTCCCAGCTACTCGGGAGGCTGAAGTGGAAGAATCACTTGAGCCCGGTATGCGGAGGTTGCAGTGAGCTGAGATCATGCCACTGCGCTCCAGCCTGGGTGACAGAGTGAGACCCTGTCTCAAAAGAAAAAAAAAAAAAAGATACAGGAAAAGTTCAGGATAAATGTTTAACAAACTCAGATCACAAACACCTAAATGTTATCAATGGTTAACCCTAGTTAATGAAATTCTCAGTAATTTTTATTTTATTTATTTATTTTTTTTTTAAGACAGTCTTGCTCTGTTGCCCAGGCTGGAGTGCGGTGGTGCGATCTCGGCTCACTGCAACCTCCGCCTCCCGGGTTCAAGCTCTTCTCTGCCTCAGCCTCCCAAGCAGCTGAGATTACAAGCACCTACCACCACGCCCGGCTAATTTTTGTATTTTTAGTAGAGATGGGGTTTCACCATCTTGGCTAGGGTGGTCTAGAACTCCTGACCTCGTGATCCACCCGCCTCGGCCTCCCAAACTGTTGGGATTACATGCATGAGCCACCGCACCTGGACATATTTTATTCTTTATATTTTGGGGTGTGTTTTAATTTTTACCATGAAAACCTTATTTAACCAGAAGGGGAAAAAACTATCCTTTCAAAAAGAGGAAAGGAGGGGCACTTGGTTTCCTCTAAATTTTCTTTCAAAAATTCAACAACTGTAAGTGCTGATACGTGCCAGGCACTGTGTTGCAGTCTGCCGTGTGAAGGTCAGACCACTCAGATCAGAGTTGAGGGTCTACGTTAGGATGCAGGAAAAAATGGGGCTAGAAAGATGGATTGAACCAGGTTGTTCATGGCATTTTAGGTCAGACAAGGGAGATTGGACTCTACCTTGCAAGCTTTGAAGTGTAAAAGGTGATTATGATAAAGAAAAACTAGGAATGTAGCAATTGCCTATTAAAAAAAAAACCAAAGATAGACTTTGATTCCATCCTTCTTCCTACTCTGTGGAGGGAATGGTTAAGCACCACTCCATCTTTTGTATCACTGGGCAGCTATCTCTTACTTATGAAGACTAAGCCAATAAAATGTAAGCATTGAAATTCCCTCCTTTCTGTACAAGGCCCATAGAGATAGAAGCAATCTATACCAAAGCTGTATCAGACATAACAAAATCACAGGAGCTTCAGACAGCAGAAAGGGAAATGTGGTTAAAAGAGATGGACTTTTAGCTGGGTGTGGTAGCTCTCACCTGTAATCCCAGCACTTTGGGAGGCTGAGGCAGGTAGATCACTTGAGCTCACGAGTTCGAGACCAGCCTGGGCAACATGGCAAAACCTCATCTCTACAAAAAAGTACAAAAATTAGTGGGGCATAGTAGTGAGAGCCTGTAGTCCCAGCTACTCGAGAGGCTGAGGTGGGAGGATGGCATGAGCCTGGGAGGTGGAGGTTGCAGTGTGCCAAGATTGCACCACTGCAATCCAGCCTAAGTGATAGAGTCAGAGCTTGTCTCAAAAAAAAAAAAAAAAAAAAAAAAAAACCGACACACACACACACACACACACACACACAGAGATGTACTTTTTATGAGGGTGAGGCATAAAGGGATCATGAGAAGTCATCTCGTTTGTTAACTTGTTTGATCCTCTCTCTATTGCAGACAGGAACATCTTGTACAATATCTCTAGTGAGACCATCCAACTTCTAGGAGCACATTAGATTTGCATCATAAAGATGCTCTCCAAACCAAAATTCATGACTTTTTGCCAAAAACTTCTGATTGTTTACATTGGTGAATTATGGCACCATCTACTGAAAATTGATAATCATGTTAGACTCTTCTCTTTCTCTCACCAACAGCATCCAATCACTCACCAAGTCCTGTCAATATTATCTCCTGAGTTGCATTATTTAAATTTAAGTCTTCAGGCTGGGTGCAGCGGCTCACACCTGTAATCCCAACACTGTGGGAGGCCAAGGCAGGCGGATCACTTGAGGTCAGGAGTTCAAGACCAGCCTGGCCAACATAGTGAAACCCCATCTCTACTAAAAATACAAAAATTAGCCAGCGTGGTGGCATGTGCCTATAGTCTCAGCTTCTCGGGAAGCTAAGGCAGGAGAATTGCTTGAACCCAAGAGATGGAGGTTGCAGTGAGCCGAGACTGTGCCATTGCACTCTAGCCTGGGTGACAGAGTGAGACTCTGTCTCAAAAAAAAATTTTTTTTAATAATAATAAAATAAATTTAGATCTTCATAATTTTTCACTCGGATTACTATGACATGTATCTCCCTCCAGTCCATTTCCCTCCTAATCTATACTGCCATCAACACACGCTTGGGCCAGGCACAGTGACTCATGCCTGTAATCCCAGCACTTTGGGAGGCCGAGGTGGGTGCATCGCTTGAGGTCAGGAGTTCAAGATGAACCTGGCCAACATGGCGAAACCCCATCTCTACGAAAACATAAAAATTAGCTGGGTGTGGTGGCAGGTGTCTGTAATCCCAGCTACTCAGGAGGCTGAGACAGGAGAATCACTTGAACCTGGGAGGCAGAGGTTGCAGTGAGCCAAGATTGTGTCACTATGCTTCAGTCTGGGCCACAGAGTGAGACTGTGTCTCAAACACACACACACACACACGTGCACGCTTGAACAAATAACTTGCCTGCTTTAAATATTTCAGATCCCTTATGAATCACTTAGATCCTTCATAGTCTGGTCTTGGGTGCTTCTTCAGCCTCTTTCCCTGACATTTCCCGGGAACATGCTGCATTCCAGCCATTTCAAACTATTTTGAGTTCCTCAAATAGCCCTTACCCTCTGACATCGCCCTGCTTTTGGTTGTGCTGTTTCCACTACACTCCCCCATTCGCTTGATAATCACCGTTTGTTTGCCCATCAAGATTCAACCAAGGGGTGCACCATCCAGGAAACCACCACTGATCCCCCAAATCTGAGTTCTAAGTCCCCACTCCGTGTTCATACAGTACTCTCCTGTATTAGCATTCATTTAACTGCTGGAGCTGTTTAAACGTCTGTCTCACTCACCATACTGAGAGTCCTGTGGAAGGGACTAAGTCTTTTATTGTGAGCATCAGTTATACTGGTTTGCCCAGGACCATTCTTTTCCACTGGACAAGTGCTACTCCTTTATTCCATGTGGTTCAGCTGAGACTATTAATCACACTTCCCCAGCCGGGCGCGGTGGCTCAAGCCTGTAATCCCAGCACTTTGGGAGGCCGAGACGGGCGGATCACGAGGTCAGGAGATCGAGACCATCCTGGCTAACACGGTGAAACCCTGTCTCTACTAAAAAATACAAAAAACTAGCCAGGCGAGGTGGCAGGCACCTGTAGTCCCAGCTACTCGGAAGGCTGAGGCAGGAGAATGGCATGAACCCGAGAGGAGGAGCTTGCAGTGAGCTAAGATCCGGCCACTGTACTCCAGCCTGGGCGACAGAGCAAGACTCCGCCTCAAAAAAAAAAAAAAAAAAAAAAAATCACACTTCCCCGTCTACCTACTTGCAACAGGCTTGGGCACGTGACCCAGGCCTGGCCAATCATGGTACCATATCTTCTTAACAACAATGTCTGATCTAAGCACAGGCAAATTGAAGACAGTCTTTCCATGACATTAATATATGGAACCAGGAAAGAGAAGATTCTTCTTTCACTTTGGAATTCAAAAATGATAGTAGCCCTGGACCATCAGCAGCCATCTTTCTCCTCTCATGAAAAGAGCATGTCCATGGATTTAAGTTAACCCTAGAGAAGGTACAGTGAGAATATGGAAGTAGAGCCTAAATAATTTTATTTTGCCCCTAGATCTAGCATATGAGAAGCAAACATGTTCTGCATTTCCAAGTTTATAAGCCAAGAAATTCTCCTTCGTGCTTAAAGCATTTGAGTTACATTCTGACACTTGCAACCAAGAATCCTGACAACTACATCTTTGGAATTTGTATCTCCTCTGAATTATAGTGACTGGTACATAGGACTCAGTAAAAATATGCTACATGGATGAATGAACAGCTTAGCAGAAGGTCTGGGAATAACCTCTGTGTAAAGTGAATTTCTGCTGCCCCCAAAACTGCCTACTGTCTGCTGTTCATCAACAATGCACCCACTTCTTGCACTTTGATGTAGAGAGGCCATACCACCTGTGTCTACATGTGGTTACTACTTAAATAATACTTACGTAGTTAGCAAGTGGCCAAAATGTCTATTAATCTGTAAACACTTGGAAAGAATCCAGTTTGTATTATTATTTTCCTGGTTTAAAGTGTTAAATGAACCAAAAGTTAGGGAAGCTCTTACCAGAAAAGCCTCATGCCTGATCCAATCCACTGAACAAAAGATTTAGGAGCTCTCCATCTGATATTAGTCTTTGGAAAAGGAGCCTTGACTTAAGTGTGCTTGAGCCTGTGACTGTGGGTTAAAGTGTGTGAGTGATGATTTTCCTTCTTGCAGGTACCAATCGGGTAAATTCTCAAGTGTATAGCTACTGAGGACTCTGCCTCAAATGGAAGAAGGCAGAGCTTCCAAACCATTAGAAAGTTAATCTCTTTCCTTGTTTTATGGAGTATAAAAGGTGGGCCTTTTCTTTTCTTTTCTTTTTTTGAGACGGAGTCTTGCTCTGTTGCCCAGGCTGGAGTGCAGTGGCACAATCTCAGCTCACTGCAAGCTCCACCTCTCAGGTTCACGCCATTCTCCTGCCTCAGCCTCCTGAGTAGCTGGGACTACAGGCGCCCACCACCACACCCGGCTAATTTTTTATTTTTATTATTAGTAGAGACGGGGTTTCACCGTGTTAGCCAGGATGGTCTCGATCTCCTGACCTTGTGATCTGCCCACCTCAGTCTCCCAAAGTGCTGGGATTACAGGTGTGAGCCACCGCGCCCGGCCTTTTTTTTAATGAGCAAATTTTGTTCGATTTTAAAATGTTTTTCTCCATATAAGGTAAACGTTCTATTCAAAGTTATTTCTCTCTTTTTAAACACAGCAAATCAAACCTTCTTTTAACACACATGTGAAAGTCATAGCATTTTATGTTCTAAAAACAAGCCAAGGTTCTCTACATCAGAAACAATTCTGCTTGAATCCACTTAACTTATTCAAATATTTAGCAAGGTCAGCAGGATGCTTCTGAAATTTTTTTTTTCAATTATTCCTTAAGGTCAATAATCTAAAATTGCCAAAAATGTGATGTATTTTACAGCAAAAAATAACAATGTGAAGAAAATGAAAGCAAAATTAGAACTGGCTTGTTCATGTGCTTTTGAGGGGTTAGTAAAATCTAAAAGTATATGATGGTTTCTGTTTGAAAATTAAGGGTCATGAACGAGCCAAAACCAGGCATGACCCATTCCCAGCAGAGAATGAGAAGGAGGATCTTGTACAGTGATTTTGAAGTGTTCACAGAGTTCCCACATTTACAAAGAAAAGTCAAGGATTGCAGGGATTTGGAATAAGGTAGAGAGGGTTCGATTGCTTTGTGTAGACACTAGGAAGAATCTGAAAAAGCGTTTTGTTCCTGGGAAGGGGGTAGATGAGAGACTGAGCAGATGAGGGAGAAGGAAGGAGAGAAAGGAAACCAGAGGCAGGCAGATGGGGGAAGGGGGCAGACAAAGAACTTGTAAGAACAAGCCTACTGGCTGGGCGACAGTGGTTCACTCCTGTAATCCCAACTATTTCAAAGGCTGAGGCAGGAGGATCGCTTGAACTTAGGAGTTTGCAACCAGCCTGGGCAACATACTGAGACCTTGTCTCTACAACAAAATTAAAAAATTATCCGAGCATGGTAGTACATGCCTGTGGTCCCAGCTATTTGGGAGGCTGGAATAGGAGGATCACCTGAGCCCAGGAGATCGAGGCTGCAGTGAGCCCTGATTGTGCTACTGCATTCCAGACTAGAAGACAGGGCAAGACATTGTCTATAAAAAAGAAAAAAAAGAATAAGCCTATTAGTTAGATGCATTCATTTATTTAAACTGATAGCTAACAGGCCAGGCATGGTGGCTCACACCTGTAATCCCAGCACTTTGGGAGGCCAAGGCAGGAGGATCACTTGAGCCCAGGAGTTTGAGACCAGCCTGGGCAACATAATGAGACCCTGTCTCTACAAAAAACATTTTCTTTTAGTTAGCCAGGTGTGGTGGCACACACCCATAGTCCCAGCTACTTGGGAGGCTGAGATGGGAGGATCACTTGAGTTCAGGAGGCCAAGGCTGCAATAAGCCATCATTGTGCCACTGCACTGCAGCCTGGGCAACAGAGTGAGCCTGTTGAGCCTGTCTCAAAAAAATAAATATAAATAAATAAATAATAAATAAATAAATAAAATGACAGCTAAAAGTTGTATATACTTATGGCATACATCATGATGTTTAGAAATGTAGATGCACTGTGGAATGGCTATATCAAGCTGATTAGCATGTGCCTTCCCTCACAGGCTTATCATTGATTTGTGATAAGGACACTTAGGATCTAGTCTCAAGTTTTATTTTAAGCTATGTTGCTACATCTCCCATTGTCTTAACAAACTTTAATTTGCCATACATAAAGAGGTTGTTTGTGATTAAAACACACACAGCAGGCAAAAAAAAAAAAAACAGCAGGGAGGCTGGTGTGGAATGTGGAATGGTAACCTTTCAAATCATAGTGGAAAGAGGGAAAAGTTTGTAAGGGCAATTGTGAAGGGTAATAAATAACGATAGACAGGCTTGAGCAGAGGAAATCTAGATTGAAAAAATCTATATATGCTATATAGGAATAAAAATGTATTAGAGTCATATGATTATTTCACTATGCATGTAGGTACATCATTTGTAAATACAGCTAGAAACTGTAATTATAGAAAACATTTCACATGGTCTTTAATATTTAATTAGTCTCCCCACTGGAAATCAACCACGTAGAAAAGAAACGCTTTCTCAATAGGTTAATATTAATTACTTAACAACCCTGACATTGATATTTATGGAATACTTATGAAACAAGCTTTCATGAAGTGGAAACATGTTCATCCGTCTACTGGGAGGCTTACAGCATTTTTCAAAGTGTCAAATTCACTTTGCGCTCTGCCTCTTCGTGTTGTGAAAATCTGAAATTACTGTTGATTTGAAGACTCTTCAAAAGGCTCTTTTTTTTATCCCAGCTGCGAATTAAAAAAATCAGAACAGATTAATCTGGTATTCTTAAAGTATGTCACTTCCTAATCTTGCAACAGGGAAATGATAACCATATGAAACAAAGAAGTATTATGAAGTAGAAGACACTAGTGAGGCAATGCCAACATATGCTGTCAATGACACAAAAATACAAAACTAGAAACCAGCCTTAGGAGGAAGTAGAGAAAGACAGTAAGTATCTGATGTAGTTTGAAGAATGTTAGGAAAGATGTCTCACCACTAGAACAACTTTGTTCAGAACCACAGCACAGCGATGCCTGATGATCATTTATGCTTACATCCATTCTTTCAGCAATATATATTGAATACCCACTCTGCCCTATCTTCACCTTAGTGCTGGATGCAATGACAAACACAGCCCAGTCACTGTCCTTGAGAGCTCATTGTCCAGGTGGGGAGGCACACAAGTAAAAACAGTTGCAATACACTGTGCTAAGCATATCACAGAGATACTGGTGAGAATAGGAATTTTAGTGAGGCACAGCATCTCACGCTTGTAATCCCAGCACTTTGGGAGGCTGAGGCAGGCGGATCACTTGATGTCAGGAGTTCAAGACCAGCCTGGCCAACATGGTGAAACCCCATCTCTATTAAAAATACAAAAATTAGCTGGGCATGGTGGCGCATGTCTGTAATCCCAGCAACTCGGGAGGCTGAGGCAGGAGAATTACTTGAATCTGGGAGGCAGAGGTTGCAGTGAGCCAAGATCACACCACTGCACTCCAGCCTGGGCAACAGAGTGAGACTCTGTCTCAAAAACAAAACAAAACAAAAAAAGAAAGGAATTGTAGGTAAGGAATGATGACAACTTTGTATGTAAACGTATGCTAAATATCAAATAAATACACAATTCAAAACACTTTTTTCTCTTTAATACCTGCAGATTCCTCTATTAACTAATCCTGTTATGAGAGCTTATATGTAATGGGGCAAGGTACACTAAACGCCACACTGATTCTAGTTCTGACTCTGCCCCTTACCAGCCCCAAAACCCCCAGCAAGTCCTGTGAGGCCTCAGAGCCTTAATAGCCTCTTCTACAAAATTAGTGCATTTGTCCTGATGATCTATAACCTACTTGTCCAGCTTGACAGTGTAAGAAGCTTCATTTAAAATGTAAATGTTATCCTCAAAGGGTGATGCATGAAACCAATGGGACTTTATTGTGCATTAGTTAATTAAATTAGCTAGCCTGTCACCTTGCAGAGCCCTGAGAAAAAGGGACACAGGTAAGATTCATCTCAAAAGATGGGGGAAGAGCTCTAGATTTTGGGTGGGTGAGAGAACCGGAGATCTTGGCAAATAGAGGCAGTGAAAGGCATTGAGCCCCTGGAGGATGTAACAGGGAGGAAGGAGAATCATAGACAAATTTTTAACACATTATAGGAAAGTGTTTTTCAGCCTTGCTTTCAAAATAAAGCATTAAAATATGATCAAAGACTGCAACAGCTTCAAACTATCTATATAGTAAGGGCTTGGGCCAGCTGTCTGGTTGAAAAGAGTCGCTCGGGGATGCTCCTTGAGGGTATATTTGCATTACATCTGCACAAACACCTTTTACGTGGACTGTAAGTTTATCTAGGATGATAGATATGTAAGGGGAGTGAGGATGAGATTATATGGGACAGTTTAGGGCCCAACCAAGTGACTCCCTTGACACCGAGACTGACCAAAGAAGAAGAAAGGAATTGAAAATTCTCTTCCTTTTCCTTAGAAAGCACCTTCCATATCTCTACTTAGCTCAAGCAGTTAGCTCAGACTTCACCCCTCTGCTCACCACATAGCTTCCCACACTGACCACATCAACAAAAGTAAGAGAACTGGTCTACTGTGCTTTCCACCTTCCCCGACACACAAAAGACCCTGCCCAGATGCTATGAGCTTAGCAGCCCTAGCAAAGGACAGATGTAAAGGCAGGTGGAAGCCAGGCGCAGTGGCTCACACCTGTAATCCAAGCACTTTGGGAGGCTGAGGCGGGCAGATAACTTGAGGCCAGGAGTTCAAGACCAGCTTGGCCAACATGGTGAAACCCATCTCTACTAAAAATATTAAAAATTAGCCAGGTGTGGTTGTGCACACCTATAATCCCAGTTACTTGGGTGGTTGAGGCACAAGAATTGCTTGAACCTGGGAGGTGGAGGTTGCAGTGAGCTGAAATCGCACCACTGCACTCCAGTCTGGGTGATAAAGGCAGGTTGCATTTTGACCTAGTTACTTGCTTTTGGTCGTTTTGTATAATCTAGCCCAAAAGTTTTGTTCTTGTCATATTCAATTCTAGGAGTAGACATTTTTATAGTGGATACAACCTTATTGTATTATTTTCCCCAACCAAAGTACTTTTCAGGGTAATACAAAGAGCCATGTCAACAATGGCTAGAGTTAAGTTATGGAGATCTGATGGCTAGCAGAAATGGAGGACCCTGTGTAGGCATGAGGTTGAAGCAGCACCATGTTGAGTCCTGATAACCCACTGATCCAGGGTTGATCAGTTTCACATATTTAAAAGAGTACAGAACTCTGATCTCAGAGTACTTGTGGAACTGCATTCATATTTTA
Source organism: Rhinopithecus bieti (assembly GCF_001698545.2). NCBI lineage: Eukaryota > Metazoa > Chordata > Mammalia > Primates > Cercopithecidae > Rhinopithecus > Rhinopithecus bieti. Next base: position 7,902,637 of record NW_016806642.1, on the reverse strand, counting down.
CATAATACATGTTAGATTATATTTGCCCTAAGTAAACTCTGACACCAACCTGTTTAAAGTAATTTGAAAGACGAGATGCCCCCAAATAAGTTCTTCATTTGAAAAAATAGAAACTGTATCCACATCCAGTCATCTCTTTTACACAAATCACTTTTGGATGACTGAAGCAGACATGCATTCACCTATGATTATGCTCCTTGATTTCTCACATCCAGCAGGGTCCTTGCATGGGTCAAATCGTTGCATGTTCAAGGTCCTGGCAGATGCCTGGCTTTCCTCAGAGTAACGCTGCTCCTTTTGCTTTTCTGCTTGGGGTCAACCCTGATGACTGTAACCCTGATTCCTGCCCTCCTACTTCCTCCAGAGCTTGTGTCATCAATTGCCTCTAGTGTCCTATCCTACATCCTCAACCACCCTCTCCTTCTTTGTCCTCCCCCTCAGCCCATAACAATGCTTAAATCTCTTACATCCAAGTCGAAACTGTCCCTTTCCTCTGTATTCTCCCACTAGTTACCATCTCATGTCTCTTCTTCATATATAAACTTCTTTATGCTTTTTTTTACTGTTTTTATAGCCTCATATCCATTAACCCTTCACAGGCTATTATCCTATTGCTATTTCTGCTAACAAGCAGTCCCACAAATACATGAGCATCAAAAGCAGCTATGGGGCAGTGATGACCAGACTCAGTACCTGGTTAACATCGTCATGGATGTTAAACATTTCAATGGTGACAAAGGAAGTGGCTTCCTAACCCCAAATACCTGATCTCTAAATAGCAGCTATGATGATGCCCACCGAGCTGAATAGTTACAGTAGTGGTCTCCGGATTCATGCTACTCTAGTATTTCCAACCATTTTTAAGGCACCTCATTTCTTTCTTCCTTTTTTTTTTTTTTCTCCAAGATAGAGTCTTGCTCTGTTGCCCAGGCTGGAGTGCAGTGGCATGATCTCGGTTCACTGCAACCTCCACCTCCCAGGTTCAAGCAATTCTCTTGCCTCAGCCTCCTGAATAGCCAGGATTACAGGCATGCACCACCACGCCCGGCTAATTTTTGTTTTTTTAGTAGAGATGGGGTTTCACCATGTTGGCCAGACTGGTCTTGAACTCCTGACTTCGTGATCTGCCTGCCTTGGCCTCCCATAGTTCAGGGATTACAGGCTTGAGCCACTGCGCCCGGCCCTCATTTCTTATATAAAATCCTCTAATTATACAAAACCCTCTAATGCTTCAAATGCCTATCTCCTATACTTCAAATGCCTCTATCTCCTATACTGAGCTCTGACTAATACAGTTTGTGAGACTGGAAGTAGTTATAGACAGCAGACTCACCAACAAGGATCTGGGAATGGTTATCTGATGTGGTTGGATTTGAAGATAGGGCTGATTCATTTGCCACTGAAAAATTGAAAACTGGCAGCCTGTGGCACAGTTGCAAAGAATTATTTAAACTGTCACACTGCTGGTGGGCTTACATTAAGTACCTCTTGAAGCATGCCTTTTGGTGGATCAGTATGGCAAGAATGGGGCACCCAAGGACTATGGGGCAGGCTGAATACTTCTGAGTCCCCAAAGAGCTTAAAGAAAGGCGCAGGCCTTTAAATTTCTTTAAATTCTAAGCTCAAGGCAAAATTAGAAGATTGGAGAGTTTCTGTAACTGCCATCAAACAATCTCTAATCTCTTAAAGTGAATGGGATGATATCCAAAAGTAACATGCCAAGGCTGATCATGCGAGTTTTAAATCACAAATTAAATTGAATTCACAGCCTCACCGGGTCTTCTATGTGCAAGTTAGACGTTGATTAAGAAACAGTGGAATTTTGAGAACTGAAATAAGAACACTTGCGCAAATTCAGATGAATATGAGTCCTTCGAGCCCCCAATATCCACTGTACCTTGCTCACCAGCAGAAGCAATACTTCTTCCCCACCCAATCATGCCAGCTCTGCTTTGTGTGGAGACCCTGCAGTGACCTCCCCGAGATATTTACCTTCAAGAAGATGCCAGATATCCTCATGTTCCATCATAACAATTATCATTGTCTTCTGACCTATTAAAAAAGCCAAACCCCATCATGCCTCAGGGAGACAAGAAAGTTTAGCTACTTAAATATTTGCAATTTCCTGTTTATGTATAGCTCTAGAAGTCCAGGGAATATGTGTGATAATGGATCCATATAGGAGAAAGCCTAGATCAAACAGAAGGGTTTATTATCATCATGGATTCATTTGCTAGATTTTGAATTCAGTGATCTAATTCAAGAGGATCGACTGAAATCCAATTTCAAAAGAGGCCTACCCTAAGTGTTATCAAAAATCCTTTGACATAATGTAGAACCAAAAAAATCCAAAGACTTGGAGAGTTAATAATGTTAAAATGGAAATACCATGCATGACCTGTTCGTTCACCATCTGCGTTGGCCAAAAGAGACCAAAGAATGTTCCCTTCACTAAGACACAGAGAAGTACATCTGTGATTCAAGCACCAATATCCTTTAAAACACTATAGTGATTGTCTTTTTTTTTTGAGATGAGGTCTTGCTGTGTCACCCAGGCTGGAGTGCAGTGGTGGGATCATGTTTCATTGCAGCCTCAACCTCCCAGGCTCAAGAAATCCTTCCACCTCAGTCTCACAAGTAGCTGGGAATATAGGCACCACCACACCCAGCTAATTTTTTTTTATCTTTTGTAAAGATGGGGGTCTCACCATGTTGTCCAGGCTGGTCTTGAACTACTGGGCTCAAGCAATCCTCCCACCTCGGCCTCCCAAAGTGTTGGGGTTACCAGCATGAGCTACTGCACCCAGCTGGTAGGGCTGTCTTATGTAGGAGATACTGCTATAGAAACAGGCTCTCTGAGTTCCGTTGTGATGATAGAATTCTGGAGTGGCAGAGGACAAATGGCAGCAGTAACTGTCTCCCATGTAAGCGGCAGGAATATAGTGGTAATCATCAAGAATGAGGTTATGCATTATGGTCTTCCTAGAATTGAAAGAGATGGACAGAAAAAATGTCAAGAAAAGAAAGTCCTAAAAATGGTGGACTGATTTGAGTTCTCTCAATGAAAAGTCAGATTTCCTTACCCAATTTCCAGAAACTGATCCAATTTACTGTTTGATCCCATTGAATAAAGAAGCCAGATATCCATGAGGAAGGATCCTATGGCACTGTCCCAAGTATGAATTGTAAACTTCTTGTCTCCTTAAGAAAATTGAAGACATTTGCCAGGGTAATTGTGCACTGGGGAAAAGGAAATATCTAGACTTTGGGAGTATTACTAGACACTGGTTCTTAGAGAGTGTTACCCTTAGGGACACAAAAGGCAACTGTGATCCATTAGTAAGAATAAGGACTTAAGAGGGTCAAGTGATACATGCAGTTTTGGCCAGACTCCATCTTGGCCAAGAGAGTTCGTGAACCCATTCTGTGGTTATTTTCCCATTCCAGAACACAAATTTGGAATACCATTTTGGCAAGTGGCAGAATCTCCACGTTGATTTCCTTATGGAAGGAAGGGACAAGTGAAGTGAACCAAACAGGGAATCAAAAACAATATCACATCCCTGAGGGATTATGTATAAATACCACTATCAAAAACGTGAAAGGTGAAGATAGGGGCAGCAGTGACAGCATAGTTTTAGATCTTGCCGAATCTTCCCATAAAAACATACAGAACAAATTGGTATAAAACCAAACACAACCAATATTTACAACAAAGCTAAGTGATGAGGTATCCCCACAAACCCCAAAATACAAATGGGTGGGCAAAAAAAACCACCAACAGTAACAACAAGATTTACATGTTATCAGCATCTGTGTTGGAGAAATCAGAGGAAAGCAACAATGATGCAACTGATGGACTGAGAATTCCCCAATAAGGCAACAGATACTTACGTCAAGTGCAGCGGCCTGATTTGAGAATAGCAGTAGAAATTCCAATAGTGGGTGAGTGTAAGGGGTCAGGAGTAAGGCCTTCAACGGGCTGGAGCAGCCAAATCCCTCTGAACCCTTGAAACAGGCCCAACAGGACTTCCTTTCAGAACAGAACCACACAGAATAAACTTCTGGGAGTGGAATAGGAGAGGGGCAGGGTAGGAGCAACAGAGTTAAATGAAAAAGAAGGTCCAGATCAAAGTGAAGGAGGGGAACAGAGCTAGGAAATCTCAGGAAAAAAATGAAAAAAAAGAAAGAAAGAAAGAAAGGAGGAAGGAAAGAAGGAAAGAAGGAAAGAAGGAAAGAAAGAAAAAAAAAGAAAGAAAGAAAGAAAGAAAGAAAGAAAGAAAGAAAGAAAGAAAGAAAGAAAGAAAGAAAGAAAGAAAGAAAGAGAAAGAAAGAAAGGAAGGAAGGAAGGAAGGAAGAAAGAAAGAAGAAAGAAAAGAGGGGCTCTATAAAGTGAAAAAAAATCTCAAACAAGCCTCCTTTTAAAAGTTCAATAAAACTAAAACCAAATTTACACTAAAATGGGTAACAAACAAAGTATCAAGATCAAATACCATACAAGGTTTCTATTAAAAGGTGAAGAAAAAGAAAAAGGAAGGAGAAGGAGAAGAGAAGGAGAGGAAAAGACGGATCAGAATAATATCCCTATAGACAATGAAAGCGTGTCTGAAAGTCATGCTCAAAAACAGATCAACTTGGGAGGCTGAGGCAGGAGAATTGCTTGAACCCAGGAGGTAAAGGTTGCAGTGAGCTGAGATTGTGCCACTGCACTCCAGCCTGGGTGACAGAGCAAGACACCATC
>NW_016806642.1:7893101-7895999 GCF_001698545.2 Rhinopithecus bieti | reverse complement strand
TTAAAAAAAAAAAAAAAAAAAAAAAAAAAAAAAAAGCAAAACTGTTACATACTATTTTAAAATGAGCTGAAAAATATTCAGAAAATAATACGATATAAATAAAATTACAAATCAGATTTAGAAAAAACTCAGAAATGGCATAACAGACCTCAAGGAAAAATTACCAATAAAAGGAAAAAACTTTTTTATAAAGTGAAGATTATCATAGGGGAAAAATAAAAGCAAATAAACATGACAAGTAATGCCTTGAAATTGGAGGGTAGAAGGAAGGACAATTTTACAATAAAAAAGTAATGAGGAAAAATAAAGAATAAAGTCAAGAGAAAGTGACTAATGTTGATGATGGGCAGATAAAATCCAGCATATGGATCACAGGAGTACCTGAAGAAATCCAAAGCAGGGGAACAGATCAGATACTAAAGTCTTTCCTGAAATAAAAAATAACAATATTTGAAATTACTTACTGAAAGAGCGCACTGTGTGCTTAGTAAAATATTTAAAATGGTTGTGCCATTTATATCATTACTGTCTCTCTTTTATAATAAATTCTCAGCTGGGTATGGCGGCTCATGCCTATACTCCCAGCATTTTGGGAGGCCAAAGTGGGCAGATCATTGAGGGTTTTTGAGACCAGCCTGGCCAACGTGGTAAACCCTATCTCTACTAAAAATATAAAAACTAGCCGGTCGTGGTGGCGGGTGCCTGTAATCCCAGCTACTTGGGAGGCTGAGGCAGGGGAATCACTTGAACCCAGTGGCCAAGATTACGCCACTGCACTTCAGTCTGGGTGACAGAGCAAGACTCTGTCTCAAAAAAATCAATAAATAAATTTTCTCTGTTTTAATTATTGACGTGGTTTCTGTCTCCTGACTGGACACTGACTGATACAGAAAATGGTACCAGGAGTCGTCCTAGGACATAGACCCTAAGATCTCAAAGACTGGATTTGGAGATTGATTTTTGGTAATGTCTGTGGACTGGAAAAAATGCTCAACTCTTTGTCAATGAAAAGTGGGATTCTAGGTAATCCATGGCATGCAGTGGCATTCACAATTAATAAAAGTATCATTTCTGGTTGATGTGACGAAGTGTCTACTGAAGCATTAAGTCATATTTTAGTAAAATGACTGAGCTTTAAGAAAAAAGAAAAAAATCTTTCAGGCATCTAGGCAAATAGTGCACATGACTCTAAGGGAAAAAAATTATCTTATCATCAGATTTTCAACAGCAACTTTTATGCCAGAAGAAAATGGAGTAACGTACTTAAGATCCTAAAAGAAAGAAAATGTGAGCCAAGGATTCTATATACAGCAAAACAGACTCATAAATATAAAAGGAGCAAGCAAACTGTTATCAACATGCAAGAACTCAAGGAATATTGTTCCCATGAGCCCTTCCTAAGAAACCTACTACCTCTGAGCTGACCAATATGGTAGCTACTAGCCACATGTGGCTATTTATATTTTAATTTGAATGAACTAAATGAAGTAAAATTAAAAATTCAATTCTTGCCGGGTGCAGTGGCTCATGCCTGTAATCCCAGCACTTTGGGAGGCCGAGGAGGGCAGATCACAAAGTCAGGAGATCGAGACCATCTGGCTAATATGGTGAAACCCTGTCTCTACTAAAAATACAAAAAATTAGCCGGGTGTGGTGGCAGGCGCCTGTAGTCCCAGCTCCTCAGGAGGCTGAGGCAGGAGAATAGCTTGAACCTGGAAGGCAGAGGTTTCAGTAAACTGAGATCGTGCCACTGCACTCTAGTCTGGTGACAGAGCGAGACTCCGTCTCAAAAAAAAAAAAAAAAAAAAAAAAATTCGATTCTTCAGTCAAACTAGCTATAACTACTATATTCCAGGTGCTTAAGAGCTACATGTGGCTAGTGGCTACCACACTGGACAGTATAGATAGGGAGCAATTCCTTCATCACAGAAAATTCTATGGGACAGCACCATACTAGCTAACAAGCTTCAGACCACCAAAATGATTGGAGAATCATTGACATAAGATCTAACGATGTGTATTAGATGTATATTTAATTGCATAACTAAAACTAAATAAGGGTTAAAAGGGAGGGATTACATTATATGTCTACATAGTCTGTCAAGCTAGATATATAAAAACCATTAAAATGAGGGAGATGGAAATAGCATAGGCAAAATCAAAAATATTTTTAAGTTATGCTTTCAGTAATCTTCATTCATGATGGTGGTACTAGTATTGCTATTCTGAGACTATTATATGTGTTATGTGGGACAAAGCAAAATAGATAATTATAGAATATTCTACTTCCATCTTGTCCTTGAGCAGCAGGATTGCTGATGTGGAAGAAAGGAGATACAGGTGTAGCATAGAAGAAATTAGGTAAAGCAAACCCTATTGCCTGCATCTAAATTGGAAATATTAGTACAAACTAGAAACCATGATCACCCCAGTAATAATAAGCTTCCCTTGGGCCCAGACTGTGGTTTTGAAATACCATTTACCATTTAAGGAAACCATGGATTTTTGGAGAAAATGGCTTACAAGATGTGGCTTGCACCTGTTGACATGCCAGATGTCAAGGAAGCTACCAAAAACCCCAGGATCATGTCACAAAGATTCAGGAGGCAACCTGAAGAGGCTCCTATGGACCAAAGATGGGACAATTTCAGCATCAGTAAAAACTGCAGTAGATTAAAATTCATCAAATATGTTTAAATCCATGAGTTTATAATAATATTAAGGCAAAATGCAATGAATTGTTCACCTTGTGAGGATAAAAAAGAATCCAATTCACTTCCTTCAGAATTAAAAGAAGGAAGTCTTTACCTTGCCTATTCCGTATGAACTGACTAACCACAGGGTACATAAAGAGAAGGGTCTCTTTATAAAATTATTTCAGCTCATATGAAAACAAAG
>NW_016806642.1:7854739-7892724 GCF_001698545.2 Rhinopithecus bieti | reverse complement strand
ATAAAATTAATTATTAAATTAATAATTAAATTAAAACCTCTAATAAATAAATGAGTCTAGGCCTTGAGCATCACTTGCTGCTAAAATCATAAAAGAGCAAAATCAGATAGATATTATATGCCTTCTGATGAAAGAACATCACCTATCGTATTGCCAGGGGAATTGAATTTGAGTCCAATCAAGCCTCTGGATCCAGCTGCCAATTCACAGAAAATCAGAGAGTAGAGAAACACATTGAATTGCTCCATGCATATGCAATTTAGAACTGTAAGACATTGGGAAAGATTTAAGACTTTGGGAAACTCTACAGTTCAAATGGGCTAGTATAAATTGTAAGAAAAAAAAAAAAGTAGGCACAGAGAAGGAGCCTTAGGTTAAAAGTGACTGAAACATATAAACTTTAAAATGGGGATGATTAAACTATAATACTTAATGATGCACACTTAGATGATAAAAACTTTAAAAATGCAAGGAAGTGATCACTTCATAGAATTTAAGATCATTGTTACTTTTGAAGGGAAAGAGAGAGCTGTGATTGGGATGTGGCACTTAGAGGCTTCTGGGGTGGCTGGTAAACTTGAATTTCTTGACTTGTTGGTTACAACGATGTTCACCTTAAAGTAATTCAATAAGCTATGAAAAATAAGATTTGAGTCAGGCGTGGTGGCTCACGCCTATAATTCCAGCACTTTGGGAGGCTGAGGAAGGCGGATCACGAGATCAGGAGATCGAGAAAATCCTGGCCAACAAGGTGAAACCTCGTCTCTACTAGAAATACAAAACTTAGCTGGGCGTGTTGGCACATGCCTATAGTCCCAGCCACTCAGGAGGCTGAGGCAGAAGAATCGCTTGAATCTGGGAGGCAGAGGTTGCAGTGAGCCAAGATTGCACCACTGTACTTCAGTCTGGTGACAGAGTGAGACTCCCTCTCAAAAACAAATAAATAAATAAGATTTGAAAGATGAAAGATGCTGAAGTCATGATTTTTGTCATAGCCCCATTTAATTCACCACTATGGCCATTGCTAAAAATGTACGGGTTTGTTTTGCTTTGTTTTGGTTTTTAGAGACAGGGTATCACTTTGTCGCCCACACTGGAGTGCAATGGTGCGATCATACTCACTGCAGCCTCAAAACTGCAAGCAATCCTCGTACTACAACCCTGGGTCCAAGCAATCCTCGTACTACAACCCTCCAAGTAACTGGGACTACAGGTGTGAGCCACTGTGCCTGGCTTGAGTTTTCGAGAATGACAACAGATTCTCTTAAGTTTAGTTATGTGGCGCGTGTCAATTGCAATTACTTTTTCCAATATGTTCTCTTTACTAGAGTAAATCAACACAGCCTTGGCACCTGGAATGCAATTATTGATCTGATAAATACTTTGTGCTCTATCCCAATGAGCAGAAAATACCAGAAGAGTTCACTTTCATCTGGCAGGAAAGCAGTTCACCTGCACTGTTTTACCTGAGGACCACAGCAACTCTGGCTCTGTAAAAATTTAGCCAACAGGCCATTGATCGCCCCCCAATCCCATGGGACATCATGGCAGTTTCGTACATTAATGGTATCGTATCCTTAAAACGCTGTCAATAAGAAGCAGCTGTAATCCTAGATGCCTTGATAAAATGCATCAACATGAAAGGGTCTGAAGGAAACCTCACAAAAATCCAAAGCTCTGCCACCTAAGTACAGAGATGCTCAGACAGCATCTTAGGATTTTGGAGCAACTCACACCACAGTTGGATAAGCTGCTGGATCCATTTATCAAATAACACCTAAGGCTGCCAGCTTTGATTAGGTACCCAAGCACATGACAACTCTCCGGCTGGTCCGGGATGCAGTGTATCTAGCAGAATCATGGCACTCAAAGTGTGCACGACAGATGAGGACGCTGGACAGATAGCTCCAAGAGAATAATCAGAATACAGGCACCTGGGGGTTAGAGCAAAGCCAAAAAAATTTATGATCAACTAGATCAGGAACTCAGCCACTCTTCCACAAATACATAGTCTCTTTTTAAGAAACATCTATGTTTTCACTAATAGAGACTAACTGGCCATGGGATACCAAGGGACCATGCAATCTGAGCTGCCTGTTATTCACTGTGTATTATCTAACATGTCAAGCCATCAAATTAGGCATGCATAGCAATACTCCAAAATTAAGTGGAAGTGTGGGATGTGAGAGTGTACTAAGGGAGGTGGTAAAGGCAGTAGTGAGCTGCGGGTCACTCACGCTCCCAGTGCACCTATTCCAGTGGGACTGTGGCCTCCTCTTCAGCTCACTCTGAAAGCTTTGTGGGCAATCACTTACAAAGAGTAACTTGAGGAACAAAAAAACAATCTGCAGGACCATACACCAGCTAAAAGTGGACCGCCCTACTTAAGGGAGACTCTGAAGGACAGTAGAAAAAGGTATTACAGGCCAGGCGCGGTGGCTCACGCTTGTAATCCCAGCACTTTGGGAGGCCGAGGCGGGCGGATCACGAGGTCAGGAGATCGAGACCATCCTGGCGAACACGGTGAAACCCCGTCTCTACTAAAAATACAAAATTTAGCCGGGCGCAGTGGCAGGCACCTGTGGTCTCAGCTGCTCCGGAGGCTGAGGCAGGAGAATGCCGTGAACCCGGGAGGTGGAGCTTGCGGTGAGCCGAGATCGCACCACTGCACTCCAGCCTGGGAGACAGAGCAAGACTCTGTCTCAAAAAACAGAAAAGAAAAAAGTATAATTCTTTTAGTAGCAGAACTTCAAGTGGTATATATGTCTGTCCCCTTTGCCTGGAAGGAAACAGATAAGGTACATATCTACAGCAATTTGTGGCTAGTGCTGAATGGTTTAGCTAGATGGTTAGACTTGGGAGAAACAAGGTTGGAGGGTGGTAACAAGAATGAATGGAAGAGCGTTTTAATAATGGATCTCATAGAATGGCCCCAGAGTGTAGGAATATTTTTATCCTGCATGGATGTTCATCAAAGGGCACCCACTGCAGAGGAGGTCTCAACAACAGTAAGAAAAGGATGATCTGATCTGTATCATCAGCATCTTTCCTACTCATGCCAGAGCTTGTTCATTGTGTTCACAAATAAAGTGTCCATAGCAGTAGAGATGGCTGCTAGTCGTGGGTTCAATAACATAGAAAGATTTCTCCTCTCATCCTGTTGGGTCTGGATACCACTGATGCTGAGTGCTTAGTCTTCCAAGTCAGAGACTCAGTTTAGCCCTCTCTGTGATACCATACCCTAGGGAGACCACAGAGCCACCTGGTTTCCTCAGTAAAATAGAAATTTGTTCTAGAGGGCCATGCGCAGTGGCTCATTCCTATAATCCCAACACTTTGGGAGACCAAGAGGGGGTGGATCACTTGAGCTCAGGAGTTTGAGACCAGCCTTAGCAACATGGTGAAACTCCATGTCTATCAAAAATACAAAAATTAGCTGGGCATGGTGGCACACATCTGTGGTCCCAGCTACTCTGGAGGCGGAGATAGGAGGGTCGCTTGAGCCCAGGAGGTAGAGGTTGCAGTGAGCCAAGATCGCATCACCGCACTCCAGCCTGGGTGACAGAGTGAAACTCTGCCTCAAAAATAAATAAATAAATCTGTTCTAGGTATGGATTTACCTCGAGTAAAGGTATTATCACCAAACTCTACCTTAAGAAGAGTTGGATAGTGATGTTTAAGGGAGGGATGAAGGATAGGAAGATCGACCAGGCCTGACAGCTCATGCCTGTAATCCCAGCACTTTGGGAGGCAGAGGTGAGAGGAATGCTTAAGATGAGGAGTTCAAGACCAGCCTAGGCAATGTAGCGAGACCCCTCCCCCAACCCCCATCTCTACAAAAAAATGTAAAAATTAACCAGGTGTGGTGGTACACCCTGTCATCCTGGCTACTCACGAAGCTGAGGCAGGAGGATTGCTTGAGTCTGGGAGGTCAGGGCTACAGTGAGCCATTACCATGCCACTGCACTCCAGGCTGGGTGACAGAGCAAGAGATTCTACCTCAAAAATAAATAAATCAATAAGGATAGGAAGATCAAGTACAAAGTACCATTTAAAAAAAACCCAAAAGCTACTTAAAGTCAGGTTATATCTGCTAGGTGCTACCACAATCCCTGTAACCTCCCTGCTGTTGAACTTCTCATACTTCATAATGATGGAAACTCATGAGAACAGGTGCAGTGTCTCTGTTGCTTGCCATTTTATTTGCTAGTTCTTAGCACTGTTCCAGGGACGTAGGAGAGCTCAATAGATATGTACTAACTGTTTTCTGAATCTCATACATTTTAATATTTATTTGCTACTACTTAGCACTGTGCCTGGGACATAGGAAAGTTCAACAGATATATGATAAATGCTGAATTTCTTATATATTTTAATATTTATCATAATGCTTTTAAAATATTTTGGTCTATGCAGGTGCTCAACAGACACTTGTTAAGAGAGAAAAAAAAAAAGATTATAATCAACTATGTCAGGAGTCAGAAAACTACAGCCTGTGGGCCCGCCACCTGTTTTTGTACTGCCCACGAGCTACGAACGGTTTTTACATTTTTAAAAGGTTGGAAAAAATCAAAAGAAGAATAATATTTCACAATGCATAAAAGTTATCTGAAATATAAATTTTAGTGTCCATAAATAAAGTTTTATTGGAAGACAGCCACACTTATTTGTTTACATGTTATCTAGGGTGATTTTGCACTACAACAGCAGAATTGAGTCATTATGACAGAGATCACATGGCCTGCAAAGCTGAAAATATTTACTATCTGGTCCTTCACAGAAAAAGTTTGCTGACCCCTGAGCCAGATCTTCCAAAGTAGAAAACACAACAGTTTTTAAGAAGATGGTTAATATAGTGTTGTTTCCTTCTTTTGCCCAATATCACTCCTTCACCCCAATGTCTACTAAAGAAAACAAACTGGTTTTCTTATATTTCATGGCTCTGAGGTGAGGTTTATTCTGAAACTTGCCAGTACCCATAGGCTCCTCTTGGCCGTGTTTGAAATATTTAGATACACAGTAGCCAAGATAGATAAATGCACACAGAGAAATGGAAGGAGAATGACTGAGAACATCAGAGGAAAAGATGGAACACCACACTTGGGTGCACTGAATCCATAAAGGAAATTTTTCTTCTGTCAGTATCAATTCAAAACTATGTAATTAAAACTATCTTTATTATAGTGAGATGTTTATTGTGATTACTGACAGAATTGTCTCAAAACTGATATTTACTGTAGTAGGGTTTGACCTGTATTTGGCGAAGCTATGTTTTAAAATAATACATTGAGATTCACCAAGGAACCATCAACTCTTCCCAAAGATAGAAATTGAAGTTTCTTTTCCTGAAATAATTATTTCATTAAATGTTACAAGTTGATATGTTTTAGTTATTTAACTTCTTCAGCAGTCTCTGCAAAATGCATCATTCCATCTCTCTACTATTCATCTGGAGGAAACATGTGCTAGTAACTGATTTCCCTTTATTTTTCTCTACATTCCAGATTCTTTATCGTTTAACTTTATTACAGGCAAGCAGAGCTTGGTCCATATTAGAGTGACAAAGACTATTTCCTTAATTACTGTACAGAGATAATAGCATTTATTCTGGCAGGTCCCATGTTATTCAATCAGGTAAGATCCAATACAAAAAAAAAAAAAAAAAAAGCTGATTTGCCAAAAGGGAGATTAGCAGAACTGCCTACAGTCACATTCTATTTTTTGAAGTTTTCGACTTTCAGGGAGCACTTCTTATTGGAAGTCCTATTTAAAAATTATGGAAGGATTATGATACTAGCGTCCACCTTATAGAGGAAAACAAGGAAGGCAAGTGGGCCATTTTAGAAATCACAACTTTTAAGCTAATTGCAATTTTGAAAGTAAACCTAATGGTACTGCAGAAAACAAGAAGAACAACTCTAATGTAATCCTGGCAGCATTGTGATTTCAAACTGCTAAACCATGCAATGTATTTAATTTTCCTTTGTGTGGGCTTGCATATTTACCTTCACCAAGGATATTTCTCTGTTTCGTGGTTATACATTGCAGCACTCATGATTGATGAATTATTGTCAAGGACAAACTAAGTCTCTTGCTTTTTACCAAAACGACTTTTTATAAAACACAAAACTTTTCCACAGGAGAAATGCAGATTCAGCATTATGCATTTTCGTTAACAGGTTTAACAGGATGGCCTACTACAAATGGTGAATAAAACGAGAGCAAACTTGGGAAAGCAACTGCAAAGGTAAGATTGAATTAAGGGTAAATATATGCAAATTGTCCCAGCCCTAACGCTATCTTCTGAGGAAAATGCCAACACGACTGATTATTTTTTGGAATTTAAAATGGCAGTCACCCAATTGTTTTGCCCTTTACTGTGATCACTAGAAGGAAATACTTCTAACCCAACCCAAAATGTCACTTCTAAAGAAAAATTATGTACATATTCCCACAGTAACCATAAAGCATGGTAATATTTTGTTTTATTTTACTTCTTTATCTTTTCAAGCTGTTAAGACAATTTCTTTTTTGTTTTTTAAATTTTTAAGATAGATATTGGGTCTCACTATGTTGCCCAGGCTAGTCTACTCCTGGGCTTAAGCAATCCTCCCATCTTGGCCTCCCAAAGTGCTGGGATAACAAGCATGCACTACCATGCCCTACATCCCCAACAACCCGCTTCTAGGGTTCCTTGTAATCCTATCTACAGAATCGTCCAGAAATTCTCACTGAGTCCATTTCAACACCCGAAAAGACATGCAAAGTACAGGTACTTCTCTGTAATGTGATATACATCCTCTTGGTTAAAGTGTTTTAAAGTATCTCAGGAGTTAACTTACAAATTTCATAAATAAATACTGTAGTTCAAGTTTGGCCTCAAAAAATAAGAAAGGATACATGAAAGAAAACAAAAAGATCTGATGGAAATAGGGGAAAAAAATTATTATTTGTTCATCCTGAGTGGTGGGTACAGAGATGTCTGTCATTTTCTGGTTTTCTGTATTGGAACGCTTCATAACTTTAAAATTTGTTTTTCTAAGGCCAAGGAAAGCTAAAGAAGTTACCAGGTGCTCAAATTCTAAATGAAGAAATGAGAAGGAATAGGGAAAATTGCACTGCATTTTTCTTTTTCAGGGGTAGTAAATTGAAGAAAACGCTGAACTGCAGTTGCATCGAAGGGACAATGATCTAGGGGGTCCCTGGGAGCAGTATTCCTATTCCACTGAAGGAGGTGAGCCAAGATACTTATAAGCTCTAGAGAACCTTTAACACAGGAAGCTATTTATCATAACAAGCTTGGTTGATACTGTTCCCATACTGAACCAATTAGGTTCGCCTGTTTCGTCATACTTCATAACTTGGGATGATAGGTTTCCAAGTATGGTACAGTGTAGTAATTGAATTTTGATCAAACACACATGGCCCATAACCCAGTATGTGAAATTTTCAGAACAGTTCACAGCTTTTAAATATCCAGTCAACATGTTGCCAAAAGTACAGGATGTACTTGATGCAAGGGGGAGAGAAAGGGGAGGGCTGAATCTTGGTAGAGTTGTAAAACAAATATTTTTGTTCTTGTTCTCTTCTTATTTTTCAAATAGCAGTGGGGAAAGGCCATGGGATATCATATCAAAACTCAAGTCTTCCCCTTGCTTGTTCCATGTGCATAAACATCCTTAAGTCTCATTTCAGATCAGCATTTTCTTTTGCATGAAACTCTTTTCACGTCACAGGCCTGTTACACACGACCTGCTAGCATTCTCCTTCCAGCACTATCCAAAAAGTATTTCTTGACAACCTACTATGTTAGGCACTAGGTCTCTTGTTAAACTCTTTTGAACAAGGAGACATGTTCCCTGCCTTCGTTTGATCTACTGTGGATGGAGAGAAGGACATAAAATACATAAAAACATCAATAATTTTTTACAATTGCAACCGCTAATAAGTAATGTGAAGGAAAAATAGGGCATCAGGAGTAACAACAATGGGGATGTGATTTATCCAGAAGGGATGAAGTGGAGAGGAGTAGCATGAACTGCATTTCCAAGGAAGTGCCATGTATGTTGAATTCTGAAAGATGAGAAGTGATCCAAGGGAGTGAACACTGAGAGAAAGTATTCCCAAAAGAAGTAGGCAAGTAAGCATATGGATAGGTCTTGAAGTAGGCAAGAGTTTGGCAAGTTCAAGGACCTGAAGTCTAGTATATTCAGTGAGAGAGCCGCTAAAAAGATAGTGGGGGCCAGACCACACAAGGCCATGCAAAGGATTATGCAAAGTGCAATCACTGAAAGCTGGTAAGCCAGGGAATGACATGATGGGAGGCAGGCAAGACTAGAAGCAGAAAGACTAACTAGAAGGCTTTGGCAATCGTCCAGCTGGGAAGTGATAATGGATTGGAACACAGCAATAGCAAGGATGGAGAACAGTGGGCAGATCTGGGAGATATTTTGGAGAAGAACTGACATGATTTGGTGATAACGGGATGTGGGAAGTGAGGGAGAGGGAGGTTCCAAGGACATTTTCAGGTTTCTAGTTTGAAAGACTTAATGAATAAAGTCTAATGAATAACAACTTGTTAGTATAACCCGCAAGACTACACCAAAGCAGTAGGAGAGCCACACAACTTTCACAAGCGCCTGTGTCTGCAGGGGTGCTCTGCTCTCTTTGGATTCTGTAGGAACAGAGGCATTAATCAGGTGCTGGGAATACAGAAATTTTCCACCAACACGCTCATCCAACTTTCCTTTACCATAAGCCAGAAGAATGTCTCTGAGCTACGAACATCAGACTTTAATATAAACTTTAAAATCTTACTCTTAGCTCTGCGGACATGGTTATAAGTGTCTGGCAATTGAACTAGGAGAGCCTGAAAGTAAACAAATTGTCCCTTGGAAATTGATGTAAAAACCAAGCATGTTTCTTTATACATTCAACAGATTTTACTGAGCATCTTTAACCTGAGAAGTATGAGGTAAATTAGATGTATTCCCTGCCTGGGCAAAGAGTATATTCTATTAGTGGAGAAAGAGGCATACCAAGATGTGCGTAGCACTGTTATGCAGTATGTAGTATGCCACGTAGATCTAGCAAGAGAACGACATTGAACAGATGATGGGGAGGGGGTGGAAATCGGTGCATGGGCATGGCTATGAAAGATTTCAAAGAGGCTGTATTCGAGACAAGCCTTGAAAGACCAACAAGAGTTTACTAAGCAGACGAAGAGGATGGGGGAGAAATTCCCCAAGGAAGAAACAGCACAAGCAAGGGCACGAGGGTCCTGAAGAGCATTGGGTATTTGGGGCTAAAGGGTAAAAGAGCAGAGTGTCTGATTCCAGATTAAAATGTCATCCCTCTATTCTGAAATCTGAAAAACACTAGCAGCTTGATTTATCCGCAGTCACTTGTGCCAGGTAGAGAATCCTAATTCGTGTAGGCCCAAACCAACAAGAACCTCTTGATGCAATTGCTGCCTGAATATTGCAGTGTTCGTGGGAGCTTTGAGTTTACCTATCCAGATGGGAGAAACTCTTTCCCGAAATTCATAAGCAGTCCCACAACTCCGCCAAGGCTACGGGACCCAGCTTTCTGAGGCGCCTAGAAAGACATGGCAGTGGCCCAAGGTGATGCTGATGTGGGCTGGCGAATGCACACAATAGAATGTCTGTGACATTTAATCTCATTCTGGCAAACTGGTGCAGCTGCCCTTGTACAACAAACGGGAAGGCATAGTGAGTGACCACCACCAAAAACAAACAAACAAAACAAGTGTGTGCGTGCGTGTGATCTTCAAAATGTAATAGCTATTCAGACAGTCCTTAGAGAAGGAATTGGCAGCTTCGGCCTCCAAGACTGCTCCCCCACCTGTCTCCAGGCACTGCAAACACAGCTGTGTAAGAAGGAGACAGTCAACGCTTCCAAGGAAAGAAATAGTGCAGTCTTGGGGGTGGGGTGATGATGACAGAACCTTTCTCACAAACCCACGTGGGACAGGGCCTTGTCTAGCAACTGCAAAAATAATCGAGTAGGACGTGGTCAAGCTCTTTATAAAACTTCATGTTAAGTAAAATCATTCAAGATCCAACTCAATGGCCACCTTAAACCCATGTTTTGAAAGCATGAGACAGAGCACACGATTCACGCTCAAGGGAGAACGAGGTAGCATGCATTCTGGCAAGACGCACATTCAGGTTTGCTCCCTGTATCAAGATGAGACCTAAAGAAGATTTATGCACTGTCATAGAACTTGTAGTTCCTCACACAAAACACAGAACTTCCTGGGAAGGTGCCTAGAAACTTCTTTATCTGTATTTCCCCAGGCTGCAAAGTGCACACATTTTTAAAGTTCAACTCTTAAAAAAAAAAAAAGAAAGAAAAAAAAGTCAACAGAGGCAAGATTTCAACAGACGCCGGTCCAAATGTTAGCAATTCTAGAGTGGTCAGGGGTTTGCCGCTCGCAAAAGTAAGGGGGAAATTAGAAGAAGGAAAGAAGTCGTTTTCGAAGATGAAAACCAAAGCAAGGAGGTATTTTTGGTATCATTTTAATCACAAAATAGCACGAATGCGGTCTGTGCCTGTGCGCTACCCAAACGCCGATTTGAATACCACTGAACGCTAGTTTGAAAATTTCCATTTTTGTAATTTGCTTTCTTTTGTTAAGCCAAGACTTGAGAGAAACCTGGCAGCCGTCTCCAAGTCTGGCACGATTTCACCTCAGACGCACTCGGTTGGTTTGGATGTTGAGGGAGACCGCACAAGAGAGAGGGAAAAGGAGGAAGAGAGCTGGAGAGCAAAGCTACCGCTCGGCGGCCGCCGCAGAGAGCAGGCCCGGGGCCTCTCAGCCAGGGGATCTGGCTCCACCTACAGGAATCAGAAGGCAAACCTAGTAGACGCCTCGGCGTCTGCAGGAACCCGGTGGGGGCTGGGGGGAACTTTGATAATTGCCTAGAGCATATCCTAGCCAATAGGAATGGGGGTCGGTGGAAGTGGTAACGATTGGGAAGCAGGGATTTCCATGACCAGATCACCCACAGTCATATCAGATTCAGCGATTCTTACTTGGAGGAGAAAAGATATCATGTCACCTCCTGTGACCTGGAACCTATGACTGGTTCCAGGTAAACCACATTTGAATGCAAAGGCAGCACCTCGTCCCAGGACAGGCCCAGCACATAGCATGCTCAGGCAATAACATTTCAATGAATGAATGAACTGAATAATCCAATCTATCAAACAACAGAAACCTAATATGATAAAAAGAAACAACGCCCCCTACACACCCCAACACTGTTTTCAGGTATATGTATGAGTTGCCACGCATTTTTGACGGCTGATAATTGCTACAAAAATCCTGCACCACGTAGACTAGTCGTGTTCCACCTCCGATGTGCCAGAGCAGTGACTGAGAACCACCGATTTCATCCCATGCCCTCATTTGCCAACGAACAAATAGAAGCTTGAAGAGGTTAAATGCCTTTTCCCAGGTCAACCAGTTTGTTGGTGATAGAACTGGTTTGGGGCTACATTTTCCTGACCTGTCTGGTGTTTTTTTTCTAAAGGCAGGAGACTCAGTTTGCATTGGCCTGCTGAATGCCCTCAGCCAACTGGCTCTCACAGGAGGAAGTTAGCTTCCCCCACCCACCTGTTTGCCTGTCCCTGGGCTTCTGCCCCAGCTTCTGCTCTGGACCACAGCCTTTGCTCATGCTGCCGTATTCCAAAAATCAAATGCTGCCTGGAGCTAATGCCAATGGTTGCTAAACTTATGAATTCATTTCCTAAAGCCTAAGGGACAGAATCTTTGAGCATGTGGGTTAGTAAGCTACAAACAGGCAGGTGCTTTGTTTTGGCAACACAAATGTCTTATATACAATATCTCCTCCATCTATTTACCCAAAGCACTTAATAAGCAGTTACTGAGTTTCCCAATGATAGTTATAGAAGAAGATGTTATTTACCAATTGAAAAGGAATTTTTGCCATAGGCAGTTAGCACTCAGTTTCCAGATGAAAAGGTGAAGATCCTTCTGGGAAGTGAGATGCTGTGTACATTATGTGAGATGAATATGATCCAGGGAAAGATGGGGATTAGCAGATCCAGATTCTTTTTTTTTTTTTTTTTGAGACAGAATTTCACTCTTGTTGCCCAGGCTGGAGTGCAGTGGCGTGTTCTCAGCTCACCACAACCACCGCCTCCCGGATTCAAGCAATTCTCCTGCCTCAGCCTCCACAGTAGCTGGGATTACAGGCACCTGCCACCATGCCCGGCTAATTTTGTATCTTTAGTGGAGACGGGGTTCCTCCATGTTGGTCAGGCTGGTCTCAAACTCCCAACCTCAGGTGATCCACTCACCTCGGCCTCCCAAAGTGCTGGGATTAGTGGTGTGAGCCACTGAGCCTGGCCTAGCAGATCCAGATTCTAACCACAGCCTATCTATAAAATGGAACTAATATTGTCTTGACCTCTGAATAGATTAAAAATTAAGCATTCTTATTAATCACAATATTAATAATGACACTGAACTATTACTAAGTGCTTACTACATTCCAGGCTCTCAAATGACCACTTTACATGCATTGTCTAACTTATCCTCAGAGCAACCCCATACAAGTGGCAATTATTACCCCCATTTTACAGAACAAGAGAATGGAAGCTCAGAAGGGTTAAAATACTCACCTATGGTGACAGTTTACAGTGGCTAAGGCCAGTGGTGGGAGCCCAACTCCTATCTGACTCGGGACTTCAAAACATTATGTAACACAATAAATGCCTATTAGCTGATTCTATGCCAGTGGCATTCAAATATCAATCTCTAGTTCTGAGCTTTCAAAGGAACTCCGTGCTTCTATTCCCAAATGCTCAAAGAATATCATTAATTATCTATTCCACTATTGTCTCAAACTTAAAAGGGCCTAAGCCAACCTCTTTCCTTCCTTTCATAAGCATTTACTGAGAGCCATTCATGTTCAAACCTCCATGGTTTGGAATCTAGGGCAGTGGTTCTCAACTGGAGTGATTTTGCACTCCAGAGGACATTTGGTAATGTCTGGAGACATTTTTGGTTATCACCACTGGGGCTGTGGAGTGCTACTAGCATCTAGTGAGTAGAGGCCAGGAATGCAGCTGAATGTTCTGCAATGCACACAGTAACTCACCCCTCAAAAGAATTATTTGGCCCAAAATGTCAATAGCTCTGAGGTTGAGAAATTCTGGTTTAGGAATATAAGGATGAATTAGATAGCTATAATCAATCATCTGATGTAAGAGATATACATATACATTTTAAGCACGAATTTGACCTAGATATCTGTGTGATGACAAGGGGTCCATCAAGAGCTATGAGGTTTATTATAGGCTGGAGAAGTCTTAGTGGAGGAAGTGGCACTTAAGCCAGGCATTAAAGGAGAGATAAGATCTGGATTCTGGATAAAAAAGAACAAACAGTGTGCAGGGTGTGGGTGTACATGAAGAATGTTGGTTTATTTTAATTGGAGTGGAGGAGGTGTGAAGAGGAGTAGTGGAGAAACGGGCGTAATGTTTTGTTGGGGCCAGACCAATGGGCCTGAATGCAAAGAGAACTTCGGACTTTAGGTGTAAGTAATAAGAAATCTAACATTTTCACATGGGGTGTAATATGATCACCATGTTCTAGGGAGATGAATCTAGCAGCTGAATAAAAAATGGATTGCAGAGAGTAAGGAGCTGGAGACAAGAAGACATGTTATAACACTATTGCTACAGATTTTGCTATTTTAAAATAAACCACTTAGCTATTTTTGTTATTATTGGTACCAATCAATAATTGAGTGATTATTGTGATTTAGGACCTAAGCTAAACACAATATATATATAATCTTACTTAATGTTCCTCACTTTCATAAGGATTTCCCCATTATATAGATAAGGTAACAGGGTCTTAGACTGGATAAGAAAGTGGCAGAGTCAGTTTGGAGTCCAGCTCTGACTACCAAAGCCTTTGCTCCTTACTACTTTGTGTGCTGGGCATATGATCTGGATTCTTAACCTCTTGATCAGACCAGACTGTTCTCATTTATAAGGTGGGCAATAAAACCAAACAGCTCAGACCCCTACTGGGAATGGGACAGTCTAGGACAAAAAGCCTCAGGAAATCTGCTCCTCCTTGGAGGCTGGAGCTAACTGTAGGGATAAAAGGAGTGTTTCTCTGGGCTTTGGGGGGTGTGGAGAGCATAGGCATATGTCCTATTACAAATACACCTACAAAATAGCTTCCTTAAGTCTATTTTAAGTCTGTTCCTCCCAAGGAGATGGAAAGTAAGAATGAAAATGGGCACAATCTGGGACATCTGAATAAAAAATCAGATTTCTCATGTCAGGCCTCTCTTGCCTTGATGAGGTTGCAAGCAGGGGATATGAAGCGCGGAATAGAAGGGCTTTGACTCCAAAATTCCTTGTTGACTTGGCTCCTGATCAGATTGCTAACTAGGTTCAGGTGTGAGCTCCAGTTTTGTTTCAGAGACCGTTGGCCACAGGTGAGGAAGGAGAGGAAAGACGTCAAATGTATCTGTAGTCAGAGTGGGTGGCAGCACTGGAATTGGAGGGTGTGCCGACAAAGGCATGGCCATACGTGCCTGCTGGCACCAAGTGGCAGTGACAGGCCTCTAGTGGGCCTGCAACTAGGGTGTGTTTGGTGACCCAGGACTCCAGCTTTTGTTGTGGAAGAAGATTCATTACAAGGAACAAGAGAAGGAAAGGACCAAAACAGTGGCCACCACTGAGCACCCAACGACCAGTAGATGAATTACATGTGAGAACCTCCTTGAATTCTCCCAGAACTGTCAGCTAGAAAAAGATGGTGGACATACTCACAGAACAGGCAAGGCAGAGCCAGAGAGACACTGTTTGATGGCCATCTCTGCTGTTCTACCTGACTTCTTCCAATGCAGGATAATCTTGAAACTATTTTGGAAAGTTTGTGATCTATAATTTAAAGATCAAACACTGCAGAATTTCAAGATTCCAATTATTCTTTCTAAAATCCCACAAATTATAGAAACGTAAGTTCTTGCCACACCTCTTAGATTTTGACATTCTAATAAATGTACTTTTAAAAAATATCAGGATACAGACTCTCTCTCTAGCCTTGATTTCCTCAAGGTCAATGATTAAATCTGCAGCACTGGGCTCAGGAGGCTCTCAAGAAGTTTCTGCCAGGTTTAACAGGGTGCAACGTTTGCCCAAACCATCAAGAATATTCACTACATGAATTAATATAATTTTAATCCAACTTTTACTTTCACCTAGTAATAAAAAATAATCTTTTGCATCAATATGCCTATTTTCACACAGCCTTTGTCCACAGTCTGTAAGTTGTCCTAATACTAAGACCAAATGCCAATAAGCAAATGTCTTTCCCTTTAGAAAATCTGGAAGAGGGAATCACACTAAAACATACTACTCAGAAGGATCTGTTCCACTGGTTTTGCTGGTATAAGTGGCATAATTAGGCCTCTTCAAACCGAACAGTGTCCTGAGAAAGAATGAAAACCAGAAATCCAGATTCTCATTGATAAGGCCTTTTCTCCATTCTGTTGCCCTTCATGAGCTATTCTTTATGGAAATGAAGCTTGAGACTAAAAGCACTGTTATCAAGACATGAGGGTCTTCAGACAACTGGAAACATTCCTGGTCAATTCACACACCCCACACCTCAAACCCTCTTGCTTGAATCCAACCTGGTAGATAATATATTACCCAACATTGAAGTATCAGGTTGGCTTTGAATCCCTATTGAATGTCTACTATGCAGTCAGTAAGCAGTTTCAAGTTATAGAGATTAAGAAGAAAGGCCCTAACATTTGGCTTATAAGCTAGTTGAAGAAAACATAGTGTATGCGGAACAGTGGAAGACAATATTCCTTCCTCAAACACTACTGAGTGCCTACTTTGAGCTAGGCCCTGTGCTAGACAATAGGGGTGCCAAAAGTAAATTGATTCCATTTTGTTCAATTCAACTCATTATTCATTCGGCATTTATTGATTGAATGCTTTTGTACTAGACCACTGCTTTTCAAACCTTAACGCATATGTGAATCACCTGTGGGTTCTGATTCAGTAGGTCTGGGATAGAGCGTGGGAGCCGGCATTGCTAGCAAACTCATAGGGTATGTGGATGCTGCTGGCCTGTGAACCACACTTTGAGTAGTAAAGGACTGTACAATATCCTAGTCCCTGGCTATACACAGGCAAATAAAATAGCCATGACTCTTGCCATACTGAAGCTGATATGCTAACAAGGAATGTAAATATCAAACAAGGAAGTAGAGTCAGCGCTGTATTTCCGCAGGTTCCACATTCATGTATTTAACCAGTCACAAATTGAAAACAGCAAGAAAAAACAACAACAAAAAATAACACTGCAACAATAAATAATAATATAAATAAAAAATATAATATGGCAACTTATTTATATATTATTTCCATTACCTTAGGTATTATGAGTAATGTGGAAATGATTTAAAGTATACAGGTGCCCTCTGTCAATGACATTCTGGCAAAAAATATACATATTTTTTAAAGGTAAAAATGTAAAATTAGATACGAGAGTAAAAAATTTTTTAATAAAATAAAAATAAAGTATGCAGGAGGATGTGCATAGGTGATAAGCAAATACTATGCCATTTTATGTAAGGGGCTTGAGTATCAGAAGATTTTTTTATCCGAGGGGGTCCTGGAACCAATCCCCTGAGGATACTGAGGGAGGATGTTTCAATAAAATACAATGTTAGAGGAAGTCCAAAGTTATGTTGGCAGCATTGTGTGAGGGCACCTAACTTCATCCACAGATCAAAAAAACTCTCCTGAGGAAATGATGTTTAGATTGACAAGAATTTACAAATAGTAAAGGAAGGAAGACTATTTCAGACAGAGGGAACAGCATGTCTGAAGGCATGAAGGTGAGAGAAAATTTAGATATTCAACAAATATTTACTGAGTTTTCCCATTGCCAGGCTCTGTACTGGGTGGAAGACCCTGGCACAGGGGAGACTACACCAGGGGACAGAGATATGGGAACAGATGACTTCAAAATAATGTGGCAGGAGCTCTAACAGTGGTCAGCACCGGGCACCAGAGGAGCACTGAAGACATTGCCTAACCCATCCCAGAATGGATGGTATTGGAGCTGAGCCTTGACAGACGAGGGAGAATAAAGAAGGAGAAGAAGACGTGGCAAGGTGGGAGACCTGGTCCTTGCCTCCATGGACATAGTCTAGCAGGGAAGTTGGCAAGCTGACTGTATAATACTAATTATAGTGCAGTACAATGAGTGTCTGAGAACAGTGCCTAGCACATCGTAGGCACTTATTAAATATCTGTTGAGTAAATGAAGGTATAAATGCTGTATAATACTTATAGTGCAGTACAATAAGTGTCTGGGAACAGTGCCTGGCACATAGTAGGCACTCATTAAATATGTGTTGAATACATGAAAATATAAATGCTGTATGATACTGATTATCATAGAGTACAATACGTGTCTGGGAACAGTGTCTGGCACATAGTAGGCATTCATTCAACATGTGTTAAATGAATGAATTTATAAATGTTGTGCTAGTGGTAGATACAATCTTGTAGTCCTTGAAACAATTGGGTACTAAATTAAGAGTTACCAACTCCAAGCGCCCACGGAGCTCAGAGCACAAAGAGCTCCAAAAGGGTGAAACATGAACCAGATTTGAAGGAAGGATCAACTCTGTGGGATGAAGGTCAGTAGACATTCATCCTCAAAAGGAAAAACTACCAGTAACACCACTGGAAGTAAAGGGTGAAGAAAACAGGAAACGAACACAAAGCAGGATTTCTTAACCCAGGGTCCATGGTACTTCTGGGGCATCTATGAAACCCCAGAGATTATAAGCAAAATCCTAGGTATGTATGAGCAAGGCTATTTTACTGGGGAAAAAGACTAGAACTTTCATGAAATAGTCAAAGGAATCCAATAAGCTGAGTAGGTCAAGACTCTCTCGGGGAGAACAGGTAACCTACTTCAGATAGCCTGTGAATCACTTCACTCATGACAAATAATTATGCCAATGGACTCCCAACACAGAAAACCTTGGGTCTGAGTGAGCAGCAGTGGTTTCAGCCCTGCCTTTAAGTGGCATTTTTAGTATTTCCTGGCTGCTGCCTGTCAATCCAGACCTATCCACGTTGTCAGGGTATCCTTAGCAGCTGATGCAGATGCCTCTTTCCAAAAGCAATTTACATGCACCAAAGTCCTTCCTCCTAATGATTTTCCAGTAGGGACAATGCCCTCTTGTTAGAATGTCCATTGTTTACATTTATCTGATCTTTTCTCACAATTTCCATTGAGCAGCAGTTGCTCCAACCACCTGAGCATCGAATGGGCAATTAATTGGAAGAGATTTACTAAATGTGCTGGAGAAGGAAGCTGTATACTTATGGACTACAGTTCTTTCATGGTCATGCATAATGGACCAGGCACTTTTCCACCCAGCTGCTTATGCTACCGCGGTGAACACAAAATTTACATACCTGGAAGAAAACAGTTTCTGAAACATTACTAATAAATGTAGTGAATTTGTCTGTTAGGATAAGCTATGGTATCTCCATGGCTTAACTTTGCACCACTCTATTCTTGGTTAAAAGTATCTACAGTGTCTCCCCTTATTGTCTTCTTTCTAAAATATAATTTTATATTTTAATAGAAATGGCCCTTTTTCAACCAAGAATCAGGGCATTGTGAAACAGCAATGTGCATTCCCCCTGTTTGAAAGCATAGGGACTGCTTCAAGTTTTTAGAATACAAAGTAACTTTAGAGTGGAAACCTTAGCAACCAGATTGTACTAGTAGGAGTGTAATGTTCAAAAGGAGAACAATGGTCCCAATCCCCTCAGGGTTAGGTACACTATATAAGAAATATTTGTATCCAGTACTTGATGCCACATCCTACGAGGGATAACGATAGGCCCATGAGGCTGGTAGGTGCTCTCAAAGTGAAGGCAAATGGCAATAGCTAACATTCCATAGAGTTCTTGCTAAGTGCCAAGCACTATACATTTAATCTTCACAACCACTCAATAAGAAACTATTAGGGGCTAAGCACGGTGGCTCACACCTGTAATCCCAGCACTTTGGGAGGCTAAGGTGGGCAGATCATGAGGTCAGGAGTTTGAGACCAGCCTCAGCAACATGGTGAAACTCCATCTCTACTAAAGATACAAAAAATTAGCTGGGTGTAGTGTTGTGTGCCTGTAATCCCAGCTACTTGGGAGGCTGGGAGAGGAGAATCGCTTGAACCTGGGAGGTGGAAGTTGCAGTGAGCCGAGATCACGCCACCGCACTCTAGCCTGGGTGAGAGAGGGAGACTTCGTCTCAAAAAAAAAAAAAGGAAGAAACTATTAGGTTGGTGCAAAAGTAATTGCAGTTTTGCCACTGAAATTAATTGCAAATCCATGATTACTTTTGCACCAAGCTAATACTATTATTATTTTTTTTTTTTTTTTTTGAGGCGGAGTCTCGCTCTGTCGCCCTGACTGGAGTGCAGTGGCCGGATCTCAGCTCACTGCAAGCTCCGCCTCCCGGGTTTACACCATTCTCCTGCCTCAGCCTCCTGAGTAGCTGGGACTACAGGCGCCCGCCACCTCACCCGGCTAGTTTTGTATTTTTTAGTAGAGACGGGGTTTCACCGTGTTAGCCAGGATGGTCTCGATCTCCTGACCTCGTGATCCGCCCGTCTCGGCCCCATTTTACAAATAAAGAAACTCAGGGTCATGCACATAGTAAGTGAAGGAACTTGCAGTGCCACTCAGTTCTGTCTGATTTCCATGGACCCTCAGTGTAAGCAGTTGTTATATTTTTAATTAATCTTGCCAGAGATGATTGGTAATTATGACACTGAAATCATTGCAACTGTGTTGTGTGTGCATTAGTCTTGTCTCACCAATCAGAATAAACACACTGTGAAGGCAGTGACCACGTTAATTACACACGTTTACTTCCTAGGCCAAGCACAGAGCTGGACATAAGCAGGTCTTTCTTACATCTTTGGCTGAATAAAATAACTCATTTTGAAACACTTCAAAAACCAATTTACCCACGAGATTATTGAGGGTGTTGGCAGAAAGGACACTCTGGGGATATGAATTGTTATAGGGACATTTTAGAGGACACTGGTCACAATTATTAAAATGTAAAATGTGTAAACCCCTTGACCCACAGTTATGTTTCTAGGAGTCTACTCAATCTATTCTATAGAAATGCTGATACATATATGCAAAAATAGATAGACAGAACAATATATAAAGATACATACATATATACGCAAAGGTATATATATAAAGATATATATACACCTAAATACATATATATATTCATATATTTGTTTTATTACAGTTCTGTTTATTTTAGCAAAATAAAGAAGAAACAACTTAAATGCCCATCAGCAGGGGAATTGTTAAAAATTAGACTACAACCATACCTTACAATACAATATAGCCATTAAAATATTGGAGTAGATGTATTAGGTTAACCATATGAAACTGCCAATGTTTTACTGCTATTGACATAAATAACAATTTCATATGCTTTAACGTAATATATGTACAGATGTGAAAAGATTTCTAAGAATATTGGTAGTTGTGGCTCACGCCTGTAATCCCAACACTTTGGGAGGCTGAGGCAGGCAGATCACGAGATCAGGAGATGGAGACTGTCCTGGCTAACATGGTGAAATCCCGTCTCTACTAAAAATACAAAAAAAAAAAAATTAGCCGGGCATGGTGGCAGGCACCTGTAGTATGAGTTACTTGGGAGGCTGAGGCAGGAGAAAGGCATGAACCCGGGAGATGGCGCTTACAGTGAGCCAAGATCGCGCCACTGCACTCCAGCCTGGGCGACAGAGCAAGACTCCATCTCAAAAAAAAAAAGAATATTGGTATTTGAAAAAAGCAAGTTGCAGAACAGTACCTGTAGTATGGCATATTTATGTTTAAGACATTAAGACAAATATATAGAGAATAAATAAGAAAGGTACTCATCAAAAACTTAAGATGAGCATGGCAGTTTTTATATTTTACTCTATAAAGTTCTGCATTGTTTCAATCTTTTGCTGATGAAAATTTCTTATAATTTCTTGGCTAGGTGCGGTGGCTCACGCCTGTAATTCCAGCACTTTGGGATGCCAAGGCGGACGGATCACGAGGTTAGGAGATCGAGACCATCCTGGCTCACATGGTGAAACCCTGTCTCTACTAAAAACACAAAAATTAGCTGGGCGTGGTGGCACGTGCCTGTAGTCCCAGCTACTTGGGAGACTGAGGTAGGAGAATCACTTGAACCAGGGAGTTGGAGGTTGCAGTGAACTGAGATGGCGCCGCCACTGCACTCCAGCCCGGTGACAGAGAGAGACTCAAAAAAAAAAGAAAAAAATTATAATTTCTTTTAAAAATTTGTTTAATACAACTGATTCCAAAGTATTTACGTATTTTGTAAACATTATTTTTCTGATCTACAAGCTCCAAACTCTCAGAAACTCACCATGTTTCTTCACTGGGCCAGACAAGGAGAGTAATAAAAAATTAACCTTAATTATTCAAAGAAATCCAGATGGTGAGAAAAGAGTAAAAAGCAGAACTTCAACTTGGTCAAGACGATTGCCTGAAAATTTCCTGCTTACCTTTCCTGTTTAAACCTGAATTTGCAGATGAATGTGAGGTGATCTGCTTTTCTGTGATTCAGAACTTCATAGAACTTGGCAGGCAAAGAATTACAAAGAAAGGAAGAAAACGAAAGGGGGAAGTGAGGTAGTGAAAGAAGATAGGCAGAACTTGAGCAAGCTTTATAAAGTAACAGGACACACCCTACACCCTTTGGAACAAAGGAACAAAGCTGATGGGACACAGCAGATGTTCTCCTTCCCAAACCATGAAAGCATAACACTCTACAACTCCTCCTCACTCCAAGGAGTGGCCAGTGCTCCTTACTGGACTATCTGTACATCAAAGGTTTTTGTTGTCATTATTGTTTCCTTAGAGGATGGATAAAAAAGGAAAAACACCATTACCAGAAACTGTCGAGTATGGTTTAACTGTATTGTCATTTTATCGTGATTCTTCTTTCTTCTAACAAATTTCATTGAGGTGTAGTTTACATACAACAACACGAACTCATTTTCATTGTACACATCCATGGGTTTTTGACAAAGCAATACACCCATGTAACCACCACCATAATCAAGATATAAAACATTTCCATCATCTAAAAAGATTCCTTTGTGTCAACATGCTTTGCTCAGAGTGAAATTGAAAAAAAAAAATTAAAATTCAACAAAACGGCCAGGTGTGGTGGCTACGCCTGTAATACCAGCACTTTGGGAGGCCCAGGCAGGTGGATCACTTGAGGTCAGGAGTTCGAGATCAGCCTGGCCAACATGGAGAACGTTTGTCTCTACTAAGAATACAAAAATTAGCTGGGTGTGATGGTGCACATCTGTAATCCCAGCTACTTGGGAGGCTGAGACACAGAATAGCTTGAACCCAGGAGGCAGGGGTTGCAGTGAGCCAAGATTGCACCACTGCACTCCGGCCTGGGTGACAGAGCGAGACACCATCCCAAAACCAAACAAAAACAAAACCATTCCTTTGTGCTGGTCTATCCCCACTCACAACCCTAGCCCCTGGCAACCACTGGTCGGTTGTCTGCCACTCTAGATTAGATTTTTCTTTAACATTTCATATAAGCAGAATCATACGGTATGAACTCTTCCGTGTGTGACTTCTTTCACTCAGCATAATGTCTTTGAGATTCACACATGTTGCTGTGTGCTTTGATAGTTCATTCCTTTTTCTTGTTGAGTAGTATTCTATTGTGTGGCTAGGCCGTGAGCACAGTTTATCCATTCACCAAAGTAAAACTTTGGTTGCTTCTAATCTTTGACTATTATGAGTAAAGCTGCTATCAGCATTCGTTTGACTCTTACTTTTGAAGTGAAATTCAAACCTAGCCCTTTTGGTGGGGCATGGAGATAGGAGATAAAACTAGCATTTTTAAGGCACCTACTAAGAGCTAAGATAAAAGACAAGGAAAGAGGGGAGCATTCTTTCCATCTCTAAAGAGAGCACAATAAGGATTGCCCTGGCCGGGCACGGTGGCTCACGCCTGTAATCCCAGCATCTTCGGAGGCCGAAGCCGGCGGATCACCTGAGGTCAGAAGTTCGAGACCAGCCTGATCAACATGGTGAAACCCCGTTTCTAGTAAAACTACAAAAATTAGCCAGATGTGGTGGCGCACGCCTGTAATCCCAGCTATTCGGGAGGCTGAGGCAGGAGAATTGCTTGAACCGGGGAGGTGGAGGTTGCAGTGAGCCAAGATGGTGCCATTGCACTCCAGGCTGGGCTACAAGAGGGATACTCTGTCTCAAAAAAAAAAAAAAGAAAAGAAAAAAGAAAGAAAGAAAAGAAAAACAAAAGGATTCTAAAAATTGGGCAAGGAGCTGGAGTCTCTGGAAATGACTAAGGCCAGAAATATTAAATATTTCTGCTCATAGTTGAAGACAAAACCTTATAAAGCCTTGGCGGCTCCTTCCCCCTTTATCAGGGACTTAGTTCATGATCAGGAGGCTCACAGAGTACTAGAAGGGAGGGTCCGAGTCCAGCCGGGAGGACTACGGCATGGAGGGCAGCCTAGGACGTGCTGTGTTTGTGCTGACCCTGGCCTCCTGGCCTCGCTGCTGCCGCCGAGCTCCGTACTGGTCCTAAACACCCACAACGACGATACGCTGTGGCAGCTGGAGGCCGAGCTGGGCGCCAGGCGGTCTGGCTTGCACGTGGTGCGGGTGCGTGCAGACCTGGGCGCCGAGGCTGGCTTGCAGTCCACTGCTTGGTGCCCTGCGTCAGCTCCCCAGGCCCGAGGGGCTGCAGCGACTGCTGTTCATCAACAGCGCGGGCTCTCCTGGGGATGTGTCCGAAGGCTTCGTGGACCTGGGTGACTCCACTCAAGTGAACAAAGACTGGGCGCTGAACTTGACCTCCATGCTCTCTCTGCCGGACTTGCAGCGTCTTGAAGGCCTTCCCAGCAAGTCCTGGCCTCGACAGAACTGTGGTTAACATGTCAACCCACTGTGCCCTGCAGCCCTTCAAAGACTGGGCGCCGTACTCTGCGGGAAAGGCTGCTGCTAACACACTGTTCCAGGTCCTGGCGTCGGATGAACCTAAAGTGAGGGTGCCGAACTAGGCCCCAGGTTTTCCCGACACAGACGTGCCCCAGCAGTTAGCCCGGTAGACCTCCATGGACTCAGACGTGCGAAAAGGCTGCAGGAGTTGAAGGCAAAGGGAGAGCTGGTGGATTGCAGGGTGTCAGCCCAAAAATGGCTGAGCTTGCTGCAAAAGGAGGTGTTCAAGTCTGGAGACCACGTGGATTTCTACGATAAATAAACCCATGTGTTTGGCTTCCTGAACCTTTCTGCTCCCACTTTCAGACACAGCCCAGAGCCCCCTAGCTCCCCACACCCTCCCATGGTGGCAGTCCTGCCTTGCACAGATAAACACTCATGTCTACTGTCCTACCCTCACACATAGCTTGCTGTGATGAGCTTCCAGGTCGCTGGCCTTACCAGTTGTCGGGAGTCTGGACTTGGCACCCTGGATTATGAGGAGGCTTAGGAGAGAGGTTATGGGTGTCCCTGTCTCTATCCCCAGGAATAGAATTTAAGGGATGGGAAGAGCAGGAAAAGAAGCTGAAACACACAAGAGAGGAGGTTGTGTCTCCTGCTCATAGCTAGTCCATGGGCAGAGGGAAGAGTGACCTGAGTCAAATAGGAGGACACATGCAGATTCACAGATGGCCTGGCGGGGAGGAAGAGCAGAAGGTACAAGTCCTCGCCCACACAGATGTCCCTTGCTGAAGGGAGCAGCACCTTCTGTTGAACTTTGTGTCCTCACTCTGATGTCTCCTTCCTCCAGAATCCAACACCCCTCCCCCAGGCTGGGAGAAGGGGCCCTTGGGTGTCTGTGTACATGGCCAAGGCAGATACAAATAAAATTTAAAAAAAAAAAGAAGAAGAAGAAGGGAGAGTGTTGCCTAACCTTTTCCGTTAAGGCAACATTGCTACCTTTCATGGAGTGAGTGACTGAAGTCAAGGAGGAAGCCCTGCTTGGGATTAGAGAAACTGAAAAGAAATACGATGACTCATTAAAACAGTTTGAAAACTATAGAAAGGTCAATAATTTAACGCAGATATTGATTAAATGCCTAGAAAAAGAAAAGGGAGGCAAAAGTGAATGAAGAACATCTACTGCCCTTCATATGTGTCAACCATTGAGCTACAAGCTTTACCTGTATGAATTGAATTGATTTTCATAACCCTATAAGGCAAGTACTATTTTTATCCCCTTTTTACATATGAAGAAATCGTGACATGGAGAAGTTTAATAACCTGCCCAAGGTACACACAGTAGAGCAGTCAGATTCCAATTCAGTAACTACTGCTCTATCCTCTTCCTTGGCACTACATACCAGTGACTGCTGGAGCAACAAAAATGTAGAAAACATGGTCCCAGTCTTTGGAGGACTCATGGGGAAACACCAGACAATACTGTGACTTTGGGAAAGTGGCCTAATATTTCTAAATAAAATGGAAATTAATAATCCCTTTAATGTCCTCCTTATGAGGCTCATTTATTTATCCCATAAGTTCTTACTGAATATCCCTTATGCGTCAGGCACAGTACTGAAAGTTCCTCATGGAGCATATATTCTAGAAAGAAGACAAGGCAATATTCATGTCAAAAATAGCCACCGGGCATGGTGGCTCATGCCTGTAATCCCAGCACTTTGGGAGGTTGAGGTGGGTGGATCACCTGAGGTCAGGAGTTCCAGACCAGCCTGACCAACATGGTGAAACCCCATCTCTACTAAAAATATAAAATACAAAAATACAAAATACAAAAATATAAAAAAGTAGCCGGGTGTGGTGATGCATGCCTGTAATCCAAGCTACTTGGGAGGCTGAGGCAGGAGAATGGCTTGAACCCGGGAGGCGGAGGTTGCAGTGAGCTGAGATCAAGCCATTGCACTCCAACCTGGACAAGAGCAAAACGCTGTCTCAAAAAAAAAAAAAAAAAAAGCAGGGCACAGTGGCTCATGTCTGTAATTCCAGCACTTTGGGAGGCCAAGGCAGGCAGATAGCCTGAGGTCAGGAATTCGAGACCAGCCTGGCCAACATGGAGAAACCCTGTCTCTACTAAAAATAAAAAAATTTTAAAAATAAATTAGCCAGGCGTGGTGGCAGGAGCCTGTAATCCCAGCTACTCGGGAGGCTAAGGCAGGAGAATCACTTGAACCCGGGAGGTGGAGGTTGCAGTGAGCTGAGATCATGCCATTGCACTCCAGCCTGGGTGACAAGAGGGAGACTTCGTCTCAAAAAAAAAAAAAGAGAAAGAAAGAAAAGAAAATAGATATATAAGTCAATGGGGAGAGAAAGAGCGGGGCAGAAAGAGACGGAGGAAAGGGGAAAGGGAAGGAAGGAAGAAGTTATTTTTGGACAGTAACAAGTGCTGTGAGAAAAAGAAAATTGAATGATGGGATGAAGGGCAATTTTAAGTTGAGAGGTGGTTGTTACTTTGCATAAAAGCAGCCAGAGATGTTCTCTGTAAAGTGATGACATCAAACTGATAACTGAACAGTGAAAAGTAACCAGCCATGTGCAGGTCTAGGGACAGTGAATTCCAGTTGGACAGAAGAGTAAATGCAAAGATTGTGAGTCAGACAGGTCATCTTATATTTGTGGAACAGAAGGCACCCAGCATGACCAAAACATGATGACCAAGGGAGAGAGTGGAAGGAGATAAAATCACAGAAGTAAGCAGGGACCAGATCATGAAGGAACTGAAATTTGATTTTTTTGTAATCCCAATAAGAAGTTGTGAGGAATGTTTTGAATTTGAAAGTGATTTTTTTTTTTTTGAGACAGAGTTTTGCTCTGTTGCGCAGGCTGGAGCACAGAGGCATGATCTTGGGTCACTGCAACCTCTGCCTCCTGAGTTCAAGCTATTCTCCTGTCTCAGCCTCTTGAGTAGCTGGGATTACAGGCACCCACCATCATGCCCAGCTAATTTTTTGTTTTGTTTTGTTTTGTTTTTTTAAAGTAGAGATGGGGTTTCACTATGTTGGCCAGGCTGGTCTCGAACTCCTGACATCAGGTGATCCACCTGCCTCGGCCTCCCAAAGTGCTGGAATTACAGGCATGGGCCACCACACCTGGCCAAAGTGATTATCTTATCTTCATATTTTATACACTTCCCTGGCTGCTCTGTGGAGAATGGATTTGCGGGGACTACAGAGAAAGTGGGGAGAGCAGTAAGGAGGTGGTTGCAGGCTGGGCGCAGCGACTTATACCTGTAATCTAAGCACTTTGGGAGGCTGAGGTTGTTGGATTACTTGAGCCCAGGAGGTCAAGGCCAGTCTGGGCAATGTAGTGAGACCCTATCTCTTCGGAAACTAAAAAAAGTAGTCGGGTGTGGTGGTGTGCATCTGTAGTCCCAGCTACAAAGGGAGGCAAAGGTGGGAAGATTGCTTGAGCCTGGGAGGTTGGGGCTGCAGTGAGCTGTGATTGTGCCACTGCACTCCAACCTGGGTGACAGAGGAAGACACTGTCTCTAAAGAAAAAACAAGAACAAACAACAGCAACAAAGCAAGAAAGTAGTTGCATTAGGCTAGATAAGATGGTGGTGGTTTGGCCAATGGTAGTGACTATGAAGTGGAAACTAGTTATTGGAGTCAGGATTTATTCTGGAGGTGTAGCCCATACGACTTGCTAATGAAGTGAGGAATTGAGAGGAATCAAGGGTCACTTTCAGAATTTCAGTTTGGGCAACTGTTTGAATGGTGGACTCCTTAAATGAGAGTAGGAGGAACATATTTGTGCTTTACTTTAGAATGGAAAAGCATTTGCAAATTATAAAATGCTCTCCAAAAGTACACTGACCCTGAAGAAGTAGACACCATGAGTCTTATGCCTACAAGAAACTGAATTTTGTCAATCATCTGAATAATCTTAAAAGTCATCTTTCCCAGTGAAGCTTCCAGATGAGAATACAGCCCTGGCTATCCGACTGCAGTTTTGTGAAATCCTGAGCAGGGGTATCAAGTGCTTTTGATGCAAATCTAAAAGACAGGGACCAATTCAGTCCCAGCTGGCCCCAGTCATATCTGGCTCCCCATTCCTGGTGGGCCATGAGCAGATTTCCCTTTAGGGAAAGGGAATTTGATGACTATGTGGCCCTCTCGGGAAAGGCTATTTGATGACAATAATCTTTGTCATTCTCTCTTGTTGACCCACCAAACCAGTCACAAATGCTGGGTTACTTTGCTCTTTTCTCAATCACCATATTTGATTTTGCTAAACTTGTAAAAATCTATTCAACTCAGGAAAATCTGCATCTACAAGGCTGGCATCTCTTCTCCTAGATAAGAAAGAGTTCCCCCAAAACTGAGAGCACAACTCCCATCTGCTTCTTGAAATCTTTCCAGACCACAGGGCCCCAAGGCTGAGTGGGACCATGATGGTCACACAGTTAATTCTTCTGGCAGATGTCTGAATCCTCCACAGCCTATCTGCCATGGCCTCTTGCTTAAAACCTCCAAAAAGGAATTGCGGAGACAGACAAACCTAATTCTAAATTCTGACTCCATTTTCTACTACCTGTGGATCATGTACAAGTTCCTTAACATCCTTGGGCCTTAATTTTTTCATCTGTAAATGGGGGATAGTAATACCCTTACAGAGTTGTTTTGATCTATCTAATATAAGTGAAGCACTAACTCTTGCTTCTCCCTGTCTCCCTCTAGTGATGAAAAACTCTAGCCCAGTTCATTATCCCCTTCTCTGATTTCTTTTACCTCTTAGTCTCGTTAACAACCATTTTGACACCTAATCATACGCTATGTTTCATTGTTCTTCAATTACTTTGTATGCATGGGTCATGACCTCCCAAGAAGGCTGAAGATAAGCAGCCGTATTTTATATTTCTTGGGGTCCCCCAAAGAATTTAGGTCAATCCAGGGCATGCAGCAAGCATACAGTGAAACAGTAAAACCTGCCAAATTAAATTAACAATCCATCATTATGAGAATAACTTAAAACTGGCCCTCCTAAATGAACTGTCATTTAATTGAAGTTTCTCATAAAAGGACTGCCTTTCTATAATATCCATTTTCAAGTTAAAAAATACTGAGTGCAAAGTCCTTTGCTTTTAAAAAGAAACATTTTCATGCGCCTCACGTTTACATTTGAAACAACCTCCTAACCTAAAAAAAAAAAAAAAAAGAAAAGAAAGAAAAGAAACTAAAAATGAAGCATCCTAAATTGTACAATTCCAGTGTTGTTTCCTATCCCTGAGACCAAGACATGTTGAATTCCAGATCTGCCCCTTTCTTTTCTCATTTGCCTACCCATTTGTGTATCCAAGAATTAAGATTTTAAAAGATTGATTTTTTTTAAAAGAAATGAATCCCAAATCTACATATGAACTGTAAGGTTCTCATTTCAAGTAGATACAGATTACGATATGTTTGACCATAAAAGCAGAAAGGCTGGGGTAAAGTGCCATGAGGAGTCTATTGGAAGAAATGGGATCAGATAGATGTGATGCACTTCTCTTAAGTGCATATCACTTAACTGCATAATCAGCTTGTGCTCCTAAGAATTATGCAGTCTCTGTTTGGCCCCCATTAGGTTGAATGTGTTGCTACTCCAGTTAATTGCATATCAGCAAATTGCATAATTCAACAATATGCACCCTGAACTGGGTTCCAAATGCCATCCAGGACAATGTAATCAAACTAGGGAAGTGAAGAGCCGGAATACTTATGAGATTCTGCCCATTTGTCACTTTTAGTCTGGATGGTCTGTGCTGTGAAGAAGGCAAACCATTGGGCATAGACCTTGTGCCCTGGATTCCTGTATACTCTCTCCCCTACACCACCACCACTGCATGTAGTCCCCATCCCAGAACGAATTAAATGAGTCCAAAAGAAAACAGGATGTCATAATACGAAAGTGTGATTAAAAAGTAAAAACTCTGACTCCTAACCATGGTGCTCTCCTTCCCAGGACTGACATTACTGATAAGGCAGACCAGAAAAAGCAGGGGCTAGTTGGTTCTGCCATGAATTAGCTGAGCAAGTGTATTAGTCTGTTCTTACGCTGCTAATAAAGACATACCCGAGACTGGATTAATTGATAAAAGAAAGAGGTTTGATTGACTCACAGTTCCACATGGCTGGGGAGGCCTCCCAATCATGGTGGAAGGCAAAAGGGGAAGAGTCATGACTTACATGGCAGCAGGCAAGAGAGCGTGTGCAGGGGGAACTGCCGTTTATAAAACCATCAGATCTCATGAGACTTATTCACTATCACAAGAACAGCATGGGAAATCTCACCTCCCACAGGGTCCCTCCCACGACATATGGGGGTTATGGGAGCCACAATTCAAGATGAGATTTGGGTGGGCACAGAGCCAAATCATATCAGCAAGTTTTTTCATCTCTCTAGGCCTTGGTTTTGTCTACCACATTAAGCTGTTATGAGGATTAAATGCAACACTGCTTGGTAACCTACAAATTAAAGTAGAAATCTACTACTAAGATGCAGCAGAGTGAGGATAATGTGCATTGTATCAAGGAATATAAAGAGTCCACCAAGCTGATAGAAACACTTCAGAAAAGATCTGGGCCGCAGAAAGCGGTAAAATAGAAATGAAAGAAATGGTACTGACCCTGTGGCAAACTCTTCAAAGGTTAGACATTGTCCTTGGTTTTGTTTCAGTTCTCACTCTGTAAAGATTCACTGCTCTTTCTCTTACACACGTGCACACGTGTCCTGCAGTGGGATCCTCATTATGTTGCTTGTTTAGCAGAAAAGGCAGCACATCCACATTATCCAGCAATAAGCTTAGGAGCTAGTTTTGAAGAAAAAAGTACCCACCATACAATGCTCAAAACTATCCAGATATCCCAAGGAGGAGTTTGACATGCAGGTGCCTGTATCTTGGAATATGGAGGAAATGCTCAAATGCCAATTTGCGCCATTGGAGTGCAGCCAAAAGACTTCAGTTTCCCACTGCTCTTTGTAGATTTCCTCTACAGATGCTTTATTCTCAACTTGTATCTATTAACACTGAGTGATATTTTTTAGACATCTTTCCTGCATATATAATATTCTTCCTGAATCACCTGGAGGACTATCTCAGTCACTAGTTGCCAAACTATAGAGTAGTTGACTGCTCATTTATTGGCTGTGGAATGGTGAAGAAGAGATGATTCCTAGTTCAGCCTCTAACTAATTATATAATCCGGGAAAGTTACTTAATGTCATTAAGTCTGGCTTTCCTTTTCCCACAAAATGGGGTCAATAATACTATCTACCTTCTAGGACTTTTGCGAGGTTTCAGTGAGATCTCATATGCAGAACATGAGGCACAATGCTGTGTTACAATTTGCTAGCACAGAACTCACGTATTATCCAAGATGGACTAATACGAATTATGCATCAACATTTTTACAGAATACTGAGATAATGTTTGTTTCGAGAAAAATTTGTTTTGGGGGGGGTTTTGGGTTTTTTTGTTTTTTTTTTTTTTTTGAGACAGAACTTCGCTCTCGTTGCCCAGGCTGGAGTGCAATGGCACGATCTCGGCTCACCACAACCTCCACCTCCCGGGTTGAAACAATTCTTCTGCTTCAGCCTCCCGAGTAGCTGGGATTACAGGCATGCGCCACCATGCCCCGCTACTTTTGTATTTTTAGTAGTGACAGGGTTTCTCCATGTTGGTCAGGCTGGTCTCGAACTCCCAACATCAGGTGATCTGCCCACCTTGGCCGCCCAAAGTGCTCAGATTGCAGGCATTAGCCACTGCGCCCGGTCTTTTTTTTTTTTTTTTTTTGAGACAAAGTCTTGCTCTGTTATCTAGGCTGGAGTGCAATGGCACAATCATGGCTCACCGCAGCCTCAATCTCCAGGGCTCAAGCAATCCTCTCACCTCAGCCTCCCAAGTAGCTAGGATGACAGGCATGCACCAATATGCCTGGCAGATTTTTTTTTTTTTTTTTTTTTAATTTTAGTAGTGATGAGGTCTGGCTGTGTTGCCCTGGCTGGTCTCGAACTCCTGAGCTCAAGCGATCCACCCACCTTGGCCTCCTAAAGTGCCAGGATTACAGGCATGAGTCACCTCGTCCAGCCAAAATTTGTGATTTTAAGCCATTTAATCTGCATGTTGTTTTGGCTCACTTAAGTGCCTAATAAGGGCTTTTATTTGGAAAGAGGGCATCATAGTATAAAACATGTGGGCACAAATCATTCTAGAGAATTGGCAGGAAAAGAAGTGACTCAGTATTTCTACTCTACTCAATATTATCAGGTGCAGCCGTATTTCACCATTGAAAGGAAAATGATTGTGTGCCTGCAAAGAGCTTGCACAGAGAAGGAGCTTAAATGTTGGTTGAGTTTAATTAAGTGCTGGTTGACTTGAACTAAGGACAGAAATTGAACTGACCAGTTGTTCCAAATGGAAGAGTCTATTATTTCTCAACAGGTGGATCAAAAACTGAACAAGAACTTTAGTCTAACATTCAAAATCTTCCGAATCTGGCTCTTTTATGCATCATGATGCCCCTAGAACCCACTACAGTGCCCTCTAGATGTGTTCAGTGAATAATTGTTGAATAAGTGAATTAAGTAATGACTCCAATCTTTGCTTCCAATCTTATCTTCCACTATGTCCCAGCATGAGACCTCTACTCATGGTTTCCTAAATACTAACTTATTCATTCCTACCTGCAAGCCTTTGCTCACAAGACTTTCCCACATGCTATGTTCACTCCTTCTTCCTTTATGCAAATTTGTCCTTTTCTTTCTTTCTTTTTTTTTTTTGAGACAGGGTTTCTCTCCCACCTCCCAGGCTGGAGTACAGTGGTATACTCTCAGCTCACCACAACCTCCACCTCCTGGTCTCAAGCAATCCTCCTGACTCTGCTTCGTGAGTAGCTGGGACTACAGGCACAAGCCATCACACCTAGCTAATTTTTGTATTTTTAGTAGAGACGGGGCTTCACCATGTTGGCCAGGCTGGTCTCGAACTCCTGAGCTCAAGTGATCTGCCTGCCTCAGCCTCCCAAAGTGCTGGGATTACAGGCATGAGCCACCATGCCCGGCCTGTCTCACTTTTCAAGATGTGACGGTTTTGAACTATGTCAACTTGGTTAAGCTGCAACCACATTTTCCAGGATCTCTTTTCCTGTATGATTCCAGGTTTAAGTTGACCAAAAGAGAAATTTGCAAGAGTTCTGGAAAGAACATCCTGATTAGATGTAGTGAGAGACATAAACAAAGGGGCTCTCAGGTTCAAACTGGTCCTCGCATCTCAGCTTCTGAGAGCAGCTCTCCTTCCCTGCTGGCCCTGATGACCACCACCAATTTCCCCACCCATCACCAGATGCAGAGTCAACAACCTTCTATGGGCTTCTCCATCAGTTCTCTATGGTAGTCCCATCCCAGAGCTAGACACCTGTAGCTTCCCAGATTTCCCTTGCAAGCTCCCACTCATTCACCCATGGCAGTGTTTCAGGGGGGTTAAGTAGCAATTTTATATCTGATCTTCCAGCTTTCCTTTCTGGACCTTGTTTCCCCAGATGCTCCCACAATTATATCATATCTAATTGCTATAATCAATTCCTCATTCATAACACTCATAGTGGTTCTGTTTACCTGATATACAAGGCCCAGTTCATGTACTGCTATTGCTTGATGCCTTCTCTGACTATTCTAGAGCAATTTCTCTATGCTTCTTTGGTACAATGTGTTTGTGGCCCCCCACTGGCATTAGTCATATATTAGCTTGTACTGCATTTACATCAACATAGGCCTTCATGGTTCTAAGTGTATGGTTGGTATTTAGGAACAGTATAATGAATAAATGAAAATTTACACAGCCTGTGTGTCACCATTCTCCCCTCACACTTATAGCAAACATTATGTATTGATCCCACCTCTTATTCCCATGACACTTGAGCTAAGCCTTATAATCCTTTTCGATGCAGTGCTATAGATAGGCAGTTGGAACTGGCATGGATGAGGAAACCAGTTTTCCATAGTTTCCATAAGTCTGAGTATGAATTATACTTTTTAGGCAAATAGCATCAAAGGTCATGGTGCATGTACAGATTAAAGCTCAGATGCTACTTCCCTTCCCTACTTCCCACCCTACTGCCCCTATTTTTCATATAGTAGATCCCCAG
The DNA here is from genome assembly GCF_001698545.2 of Rhinopithecus bieti. NCBI lineage: Eukaryota > Metazoa > Chordata > Mammalia > Primates > Cercopithecidae > Rhinopithecus > Rhinopithecus bieti. Next base: position 7,858,435 of record NW_016806642.1, on the reverse strand, counting down.
TAAGTATTTGTTGAATGAGAGAATGTTAGTATTACCTTCACAAATGAGCTGTGTGATCTCTACAAACCAAAGTGACTCAACGAAGTTCCCACCTTTCCTTTTTTTTTTTGTCTTGCTCTGTTGCCCAAGCTAGAGTGTGGTGGCCTGATCTTGGCTTACTGCAACCTCTGCCTCCCAGGTTCAAGCGAGCCTACTGCCTCAGCCTCCCAAGTAGCTAGGACTACAGGCGCTAGCCACCACGCCCAGCTAATTTTTGTATTTTTAGTAGAGACAGGGTTTCACCATGTTGGCCAGACTAGCCTCAAACTCTTGACCTCAGGTCACCCGCCCGCCTCAGCATTCCAAAGTGCTGGGATTACAGGCATGAGCCACTGCACCCAGCCCCAGTCCCACCTTTTAAAATAATGAATAAGCAAAAGGCCAGTTAGAGTGAGCCTCTGGCATTTTAAGAAGCCCATTCCAGCCATAACAGTCCTTTCTGAGCTAAAGGCAAAGTACAAACACATCCAGGCCCCAATTAACAATAACAACCAAAATGTGACATGGTGTCAGGTACTTGGAAAGAGGGAAAACTTTTCTAGCTTTTGTCCTTCTGGTGTTATTGGCCCACTTCTTGGCAGTGATATAGAAGGAAGACTGTGGAGAAGAAAAAAAGTTTGGAGGGAAAGTTTGGGTTCAAAGGAATCAGGTAGAATTAGGTAGAAAATACAGGGTCTAGAGAAGGATATTTTTTGTTCATTTCTGAAAAGGGAACCCAAATAAACACGATTGATTTGACATTTGGAAATACTATTTTTGGTTTTCTCTCTTTTCCTTAATTTTGCCCCATCAACCAAGGCCCATATCTCTAAGAATTCTGTCAGGTACTTCCCATTCCTGTGTTCATTCTCTTATTTCCTATTCCTGTGAACAAAATCAGATTATGACTCTGATAATCCTGGAAATTGACCATTGAAAGCATGGATGGCAGAAAAGTAAAGAAAAAAATCTGTGTGTTTATTCCAATGGGTAGAAAGTAAATTTAAAAGGTTACTCTGTTGGGTAGATGATGTCCAAAGTAAACCATTCTCCCTTGCAATCCTTAAAATTACTCACATACAACCTCCATGCTAAAAAGAAATATAAAAGCAATACTGTTCTTTCCTGTTCTCATTCTCACTTGAAAATTGTGTGTCTGGTTTCTGTTGGTTTCTCATTGGGAGAGAAATTTTAAGAATACCTCAATTCAATTGCTGTGTATTTACACACCCAAGTCTGGGGTATGCACAAGCTAACAAGAGCTATGCTAGGGTGGGGTGTGGTGGTTCACACCTGTAATCCCAGCACTTTCAGAGGCTGAGGTGGGAGCATTGCTTGAGCCCAGGAGTTTGAGACTAGCCTGGGGAACACAGTGAGATCCTGTCTCTACAAAAAATTTAAAAATTAGCCAGATGTGGTGGCACATGCCTACTGGTTCCAAGTACTCGCTTGAGCTCGGGAGATCAAGGCTGCAGTGAGCCGTGATCATGCCACTGCACTCTATCCTGAAAGACAGTGCGAGACTCTGTCTCAAAAAGAAAGAACTATGCTACATTCATTTTCTGCTTCTCTATCAGTGAAAAGAGCACTAAGGCCTGGTTAACTGTTAAACATGAGATATTTTATTTCCTTTCCACATTTTGGAAACACTGTCGTAAGACAGATCCACTTCCGACAGTTTCTCCATTCGAATGAAAGCAGCGTTAAGGCCAGATATTATTTTTGTGTTTGCAACCCCAGGGACTAAAGCAAGGCCTGACACAGAGTAGGTGATGAGTAAATGTTTGTTGAATAAATGAATGAGTTTTACTCTTTTAGTATGGCAGGCAGAATAAAAGCCCTCTCCAGGGGCGTCCACATCCTAGTGCCCAGAGCATCTGAATATCTTTTTTTTTTAAAGTATCTTATCTTACATGTCAAAATAGACTTTGCAGATGTGATTAAGAATTTTGAGATGAGGAAATTACCCTGGATTATCTGGGTGGGCCCAAGGTAATCACAAGGATTCTTATAAATGAAAGAGAGAGGTAGGAGTGTCAGAATCAGTGAAAGAGATGTGACAATGGAAGCAGAGGTCAGAGTGGTATGTGGCCATGAACCAAGGAATGTGAGTGGCCCATAGAAGCTGGAAAAGACCAGGAAACCAATTCTACCCTAGTGCTTCCAGCAGGGCACAGCCCTGCAGGCACTTTCATGCTCAGTGACACCCAATCTAGACTTCTGACCTCCAGACCTATAAGATAATAAATTTGTATTGTTTGAAGCTAGGAAAGTTTGTGGACAGCAATAGGAAATGAGTACAATTAGCACTAACATTAAGAGGCCATATAATAAGTCATTTATAACGGACAATAACCAAAATGAGAGCCAGCGTTTATTGAGCACTTAGGGAGAAGTGCAGTACAAGATGCTTTACAGACATGCCTTATTCTAATTGTCTAAACGAGACCATAAGACAGGTATTGGCCAGGTGTGGTGGCTTACACCTGTAATCCCAGCACTTTGGGAGGCTAAGGCAGGCAGATTGCTTGAGCTCAGGAGTTTGAGACCAGCCTAAACAATAAGGCAAAACTCCAGCTCTACTAAAAATACAAAAATTAGCAGGGTGTGGTGGCCCATGCCTGTAGTCCCAGCTACTTGGGAGGCTGAGGTGGGAGGATGACTTGAGACCAGGAGGTGGTGGTTACAGTGAGCTGACATCATACCACTGCACTCCAGCCTGGGTGACAGAGCCAGACTCTGTCTCAGAAAAAAAAGAAAAAAAAAAAAAGGTTTTATTATTACTCTTAATTTACAGCTAAGGAAACCATGGTTTAGTAAAGCTAAGTTACTCAATCAAGATCACAGATAGCAAGTGGCAAAACAAGGATCTGAACTCAGGCAATATAACTCCATGTCATACTATCTCCCATGTTAGTGCTGAGAGGTGTGAAAAATGGTCTTGAACTATAAGTCAGTCCTGGCCCTCAAGGAACAAATAGAATGGAAAAGACCACCCTAACATAAACGTCAGATTATAGAGAGTATAACACAGATCCTAAATGATCTATGACCTACATTTAATCAGGAAAATGGGAGAAGAAACCTGGAATCCTCAGGACTGGATGGAGCTGGACTTGAAAGGGTGTTTGGGTATGGACAGGTACAGTGGAGGTCCCTTATAGACTGGGGAAAGGAATGAGTGAAGGAATATAAGGAATATTTGGTGCAAATAAACATGAAAATGGAGAAAGAAAATAATCCACAAAGCCTACCAGGGGAAAAAGTCTGATAAAGAAAAACAAGAAGGCCGGGTGCAGTGGCTCACGCCTATAATCCCAGCACTTTAGGGTGGCTCACACCTGTAATCCCTGCACTTTGGGAAGCTGAGGTGGGTGGATCACTTGAGGTCAGGAGTTAGAGACCAGCCTGGCCAACATGGCAAGACCTCGTCTCTACTAAAAATACAAAAAATTAGCCAGGCATGGTGGCGTGCACTTGTAATCCTAGCTACTCAGGAGGCTGAGGTTGGAGAATCACCTGAACCTGGGAGGCGGAGGTTGCAGCAAGCCGAGACTGCGCCACTGCACTCCAGCCTGGGGAACAGAGGGAGACTCCATCTTGAAAAAGAAAGAAAGAAAAAAAAGAGAAAGAAAGAAGGAAGGGAGGGAGGGAGGGAGGGAGAGAGAGAGAGAGAAA